>NC_056726.1:1609618405-1609623405 GCF_019279795.1 Protopterus annectens | reverse complement strand
TGACCTCCCCTAATCTAGATGTGAATCCCTTCATGATTAGGTTGGCTATATAAAATGTTTTTCTAACCACTTTGGCCATGTGGTTGTCAAATGAGAGATTGCTATCAACTTGGGTCCCCGGCTCCTTAATTACTTCTTCTGTACTTAATGGATTTCCACCTATGTGGTAATTTGTGGGCACTTTGTTTTTGCCAAAGGGGATGACTATACACTTTTTGGCATTTAGTTTGAGGCCATGGCTCTGGCACCAGTTGTCTGTTTCTATGAGGCCCTTTTGGGGGATGCTTGTGTCAGCTGGAGAGTCGATTATGGTGCCCAGTTTGCGGTCATCTGCGAACTTGGTCAGCCACAGTCCTTCCATGTTGGCCTGTACCTCCAAGAAATATATACCGAACAAGAGAGGTCACAGGACTGAGCCTTGTGGGATGCCACTTGTAACTGGTTTGGAGTCTGACATGGCTCCAGCAATTCTAACCATGTGGGTTTTGTCCTTGAGCCAGTTTGCAACCCATCTAGTGACATAGGGGTTTATATTTAAGCTGGTGAGCTTATCTATAATACCGGAAGGGGAGTATTGTATCGAAGGCTTTTGCGAGGTCCAGGTAGGCTGTGTGGACCACCTTCCCTTTGTCAATCGCCTTGGTGACTGTTTCAAAGAAGTCGACCAGGTTTAAGAGGCAGGATCTGCCTTAACAAAGCCGAACTGGGTAGGATCCAGTGTCTGTAGGTCCCCAATATCTTTATTTATGAGGTCCATGATGATCCTTTCCATAGCTTTGCAGACCAAGCTAGTCAGGCTTATGGGGCGATAGTTTCCAGGGTCTGTTGAGGCACCACCTTTGTGGAGGGGGACCACTGTTGCTGTATGCCACTCTTTGGGTACATATCCTGTAGTAAGGCTGAGACTGAACAGTAGTTTTATGTTTGGGTTTATCTCTTCTTGGAGTTCATGTAGGACGCTGCCCGGGACACTGTCTGGTCCTATTGATGCTGTGTTTTTTGCTTTGGAGAGGGTGGCTCTTACCTGAGCATCTGAGATGTCAGGAGGCAGCACTCTGCTGGGATAGATATTTGCCCTTTTGGTGGGGAGGGGGGGAGAAGTTTGCGCTGAACCTGTCAGCTAGGATGTTGGCAATGTCTGTGGGTTCAGTGTATTTATTGTCATTTTGGACTAATTCTGAGCATATCTGGGAATTCCCTCCCAGGTTCCTAACATAACTAAAGAAAGCCTTGTGGTTATCCTTAGTGTCCTGTGCAATTTTTCTCTTGAAGCTGGCCTTAGACGATTTTATGAGTGCCCTTAGTTTTTTGCTATTACTGATCAGAGATGCCTTCCCTTTTTGGGATTTTGCTCTATCATGTAGTAGCTTCCTCCTTCTATTGTATAGTTTGTTTATGGCTGGGGTCCACCAGACAGAACGTCTGCCTTTGGAGGATTGGGTCTTGGTTTTATTTGGGATTGCATGATCCATGCATTCCTGAAGGTGTTCATAGAATGCAGTAATAAAGGATTCTGCGGTCTGGGCCATATTTTCCACAGGCCCAGGGGCTTTGAAGGATTCCACCTCAGTTTTGAGGAGTGTGAAATTTGCTTTAGAGAAGTTTTTCACTGTGGTTTTCTGGGCAGGGGGTGGGGCCGGGATGTGAATATCCAGTGAGATCTGTTTATGGTCTGATCTTACCAGTGAGGGATACACTTCTGGTCTGGAGCATAGAGTCCCCATGTTGGTGATGATCAGGTCCAGTATGTTTTCCCCTCTTGTGGGAGTGGTAACAAGTTGTTCCATAGCATTTGAGTTTATGAATTCTAGGAACCTTTGGGCTAGGGTGTTGGAGCTAGAGTAATGCTCCCAGTCTATGTTTGGGTAGTTGAAGTCACCCAATATAATGGTGTTTGGAGAGACCTTCATATTTTCCAGTGTTCTCAGGAAGGCCGAGTGGGGTTCCTGGGTTTGGGAGGGTGGTCTGTAGCAGGCTATAAACTGGAAGGCAGTTTTACCCACTGTTAGTTGCACATGGATAGTCTCTGATGCTTCGTGCTTTGCCACCAACCTGGAGGTGTGGGTATCTTTGATGAATATCGATACTCCCCCTTCTTTTGTGGTTCGGTCCAAGTTTTGGGGCCAAAAAGCATGGTATGAGGTATAACCTGGTAGTGCTGCAGTGCTCTCGGGAGCCCTGAACCAGGTTTCTGTTACTGCACAGATATCGATGTTCTCTGTGCTAAGGAGAGTTTCGAGTGCGTGCATCTTGAGGTTTAGACTTCTGGCATTGTGTGGCATTACTCTTAGTTTCTTATCCCTTGTGATACCTATGGAGGTGGGTTTGTCTTTTGAGCCCTGCCTAAAAAAGGCACTATGGGGGTAGCAAGAGCCTTTGCCAATATCCAAAAGCCCAGGGGTGACAGGTGCAAGCCGTCCCTAGCGAAGCATCATGGCTTGTCGAGCATATCATCCAAGGCTGACAGGCATTGGATCCCCTTTGAATGACACCAATACTTAAGCCAATTGTTGAAATTGATCATCTTGTCTTCATATTGTGGCATCATTCTTGGTGAGGGTAAGATGCTACTCAAGGTCAGGGTCATACCGGCCTGGGCTACTTGCTCAGAGAGCTCCTCTATGTCTCTTTTCATGTAGTCTAGGGAGGTACGTCTCAGGTCATTCACACCAGCATGGACAATGACTGAGTCATATTTGTACTTGCCTTGGAGTGACCTGAGTGCTTGTGTTATGTGGCGGATCCTAGTGCCCCACAGGCTGCTCACCGTGACCTTCTCCTTGTTCAGCCTGGTGAGCGGGACGTCAGTGTGCCTGATGATAGAGTCACCTATTACAAGTGTATCAGGTGTGTTGTTTAGCCTTAAGGGCTGTGACTGTTTGGCACACTGGCTTTGTGAGATATGTGTTGCACGTGTTTTGTTTTGGGGTAGCAGTTGCTTGGATGTCTGCTTTGGAGGTCTCTGCTGCTTAGGCAGATCTTTATTTAGAGCCTCCGTGTATGTCTTTGTGTGATTATGTGCTTGGTTTGCTGTCGTGGTAGGTCTATGTGAGACTGGAATTGTAATGAGTGTGGTTTCCTTCTCCTCCTGACTGGTTATGCCAGTACTGAGTTGAGAGAGCTTATCCTCCATTTTGGCTATATGGTTGCATCTCTCACATGTGTTGGAATTTGTTGGGAGGAGGAGAGGGTTGTCTGTGTACATGAGGCAGTTGTAACATTGCCTCAAGATTCCCAGATTCACCAGCTGGACCGGAGAGGAGATTGACAACTGCACTTTGGACATGCTAGAATAATATTGGGAATTCCTTTATAATTGAAAACAAGGGCCAATGGGGAGTGAGGGTGTAGTGCTTTTAATTTTTAGTGCTGACTTATATAATTGCTTTAGTGAGCAAGTACCAGGTAACTTAAGTGCAATGTGTTACAGGTAACTTAAATGCAAAAATGACAAACAGTACCTTTCTTTCAAGTGAAACAAGGAAATAAGTACAGTAAGCAATGCAGATATCACTAGGGATCCACAGAAGCACTGAGAAGCTGCCTTTAGGTGGAATTAGCATTCCAGGGAAATAACAAGCAAACAAACAACAAGCATACAAACAAAGCTAGATTCAGCAGGCCTGGATCTAGTCTATGCTACAGCAAACAAGGTGTACCAATTTCAGTAAGAAACAGTTCAAATATGCAGGCACTATAAAACTTTAACCAGAAATTCCCAGCTCAGAAGGGCAGAGTCCAGCCTCTCCTCCCACAAGAGTGCAGACCATGAACCTTCTTAATGTAAAATAACTGGCCTGAAGCCCAAGTGCTTAAACCAGAACTAATACACTTTAAGAATAACAGACACTGAGCTCTCAATCAGCAGTTCCCAACTTAGAAGGATGTACGCTGCCTGTCCTGCCACCACAGTGCATGCCACAAACCTTCCTAATGTAAAACAACCGGTCTGAAGCCCAAGTGCTTAATCCAAAAGACTTAGAATGATAGCTACACTTTAATCAAGTTACTACCAAGCAGTAATAAATACAATTGAATACCTTAAAGAATGCCTGGATTAGTGTTCAAGTTATACAAACAAAGCTAGATTCAGCAGGCCTGGATCTAGTCTATGCTACAGCAAACAAGGTGTACCAATTTCAGAAGAAGCAGTTCAGATATGCATGCACTATAAGGCTTTAACCAGAAATTCCCAGCTCAGAAGGGCAGAGTCCGGTCTCTCCTCCCACAAGAGTGCAGACCACGAACCCTCTTAATGTAAAATAACTGGCCTGAAAGCCCAAGTGCTTAAACCAGAATTAATACACTTTTAGAATAACACACACTGAGCCCTCAATCAGCAGTTCCCAAATTAGAAGGATGTAAGCTACCTGTTCTGCCACTACAGTGCAGACCACAAACCCTCTTAATGTAAAACAACTGGTCTGAAGCCCAAGTGTTTAAACTAAAAGGCTTAGAATGAGTTACACCAAGCAGTAATAAATACAATTGAGTACTTTTAAGATGACGCAAAAGCAAAATAAAGCAGTAAGAAACACAAGTACAGTAAAAGCAGATGAAATTTTTTTTTTTTTTTTTTTTCAGAAAAGTAGCAAAAGCAGTAGTAAATACAATTCTTATGCAGTGCAAGCTGGCACACTTGAATATGTAGCAATATTAGTCCACACACAGTTTGGAAAAATGTAATTAAATTAAAAAGGACTAAAAGCAAGTGCAGAAAGGGTTTATTAGGTAGAATGCGGTAAAGAGATGGGCCTGAGGGAGTGTCTTTGATCAAATCTACAGTGGGGCGGGCACTGCAAAAGCCACCAAATTTAAACTACAACCAAGAACAGGGAGGGGGGTGCGGAAAAACAGTTTCAACACAGATGTGAGGAATGTGCAAATTATAAAGCCAAAAAATATATACTGTTCTCTATATATTTGCAGAGCAGTAAGACAACAGATATCTAAACAAACAATTTAGCTGTATAATACAGAATAATACAGAAAAATATACT
>NC_056726.1:1609573405-1609615905 GCF_019279795.1 Protopterus annectens | reverse complement strand
AACAGTACCCCTCACCCCCCCAAAGGACCAATCACAATACCAGTACACCGCCAGGCACCCAGTATTACTGCAGCAGAGGTTACAATGCCACTGCCCAAGGCCAAGAATACAGCCTCTATGGGACCCGAGAATATCCCTGGCTGTGCCCTACATGAATTACAGAGTGACCTTTCACCATACCTGTGTGCCCTGTTAAAGCACAGTGTGCACTGCTATAGTTGCCCCTCCTCACAAATGAGGTGTAACTACAGACCCTAGGAAATACCGCCCCAACTGCCTGACAAGTCTGTTATGCAAAGCTATGGAATGCATCACCATACACCTAATAAACATGGATATGGGAGTCTGCAGACTCAGGATGCCACACAGTTTACGTTTGTGAAGGGTAGGTCATACATGCTCATACAACCTGGTCAACTTCTTGCTGACAGTCACCTGAGCTGTGGATGAAGGCAAGGTGACAACTACAGCCTACATTGATCTTGCCAAAACCTTTGATAACATTCCCCACTCACTAAGCTTGGCATCAACCCCTATATTACCAGGTGGGAACAGAGGCACAAACACAGGGGTAGACTGGATATACTGCTGTCATACATTGAGACAGTTGCAGATGTCACTGGTTTTGTTGTAACATCCTTTATGAGGAATATGATGTTGGTAATACCAACAGATGTGAGTAATTACTGACTGCATTCCCCAGAGTTCATAACTGATATACCAAGGACACCAACTGTGTGGTGAACACACAAAACATGACAGGAAGACATGTGACCAGTCTGTGGACAGTGTGCCAGTGGAGAGTTATGTCAGAGACATATCACTGAGTCGTGACATCACACAGTAAATGCATGTCCACACAAATTCTGTCAAGCTATCAATCCACCATGTGTATAACAGCACTGATGACCTAGAATCTGTTCACAAATCTGGGGATATGTCCCCCATGTTAATTGGTTGTCTCCACATGTTCTGTCCTGTGACGTATCGCAACCCACTGTATGTGAATCTGTAGGCCACCACCTCTGTAATGTCCATCACACAGGCAAGGAAATGGGGCAAGGCACACAGTGTCCAGGCCCACAGCATAATACAATGTGGGCACCTACATAGTGGTATGGCTGTAGCAATACCTGACATCTGTACATCTGTACAGAGGAGAGACAGAAAGTAGATAGCCAACAGGTTATGCATTAGGATGAATGTATTGAAAGATACACATCTGAAACTGAAAGGTATGCCATTAGTACATGACAGCAGTCCCCAATGACATGTCCAAAGAACATAGTAGTCTATAGTTAATATCAACATATCAGATCAATATCCAATAGGAGATACATATAAACATACAGCTCAAACACGTAGAACAAGATACTCAGTACTCAGAATCCAGCTTTGCATGCAGGGGTGTATGGTCACAGTACTACAATCTGCAATCTACTCTTACTTAAAAAGCAATGTTAAATGTACTAAAGTAATGATACCATATGTGTTAAACTATTTCTGTCAACCAGTGCACTGTAGCTGGTATAACATGCAAGTGTGACTGCATATAACTTGGGATACTACCCATGTATGAAACAAATCCAAAGAGAACAGATTGTGGTACTACCCATATATAGCCAGGTGCCCATACAGTATATTCACACCCCTTGCTACTGCAATGACAGCACATAGAAGCATTTTATGTACAGGGAATTACATTTAATTAAAATTAATATTAATTAAATTTTATCAGTCTGGAATGTGATCAGTGGTTACCAAGGCTAGACTATGCTTAGCAGATGTAACCACTGCTTAAATGTAAATGCTAATCAGATTTGCACACTGGTAAGTGAAACCTACATGGTGTAAGCGCCTATAAATTTAACTATACATTAGCACCGCATACCATCGCGTAAACCCATGCAAACCCTCTTAAAGCTGCTCAAAACAGCCTTAATCAGTCTAAACCCAAAAGTCCTTGTTCTGCCTAGCAACAAAATAAACAGCTGTTGCAGATCTTGAACCGAGGACCTTCTTGACTATAGTCAGAGCACTTAACCACTAAGCTATCTGAGCTGTAAAACTTCTTCTTGCTTTTTCAAATATATCATTCAATGCATGTACTGAATAGTGGTGAAGAACTGCTTTGACTACTACAATTGTTTACTACTTGTTAATGAAAATAGTGTTGAATCAGTCATTTTTTTATATCTAAATATACATATATCAGATAAATATGGTGGGATACATCTGACAAGGTATATACAACACTCATGTTTACACATAACAAGGATATGGATATATATATATATATATATATATATATATATATATATATGTGTAGATATATATATATATATATATATATATATATATATATATATATATATATGTGTGTGTGTGTAAAACATATGCCCGTAACATGTAGTGGAGTAATATCTCAGCACCATAACTCTCAAACTCTTAGTGCAAGGGAATGTAAGGCATGTATTGCAGTTGTAAATGTAGAATGTTGTTACAGTAACAGGGGTTGTGTCAACATACATGTTGTGAAGGAAGGCTCTTCTGAAACTGACATGTATGCCATCAGTTACTGACAGACATCATAAAATCATCATAGTGAAATACCACACAAATCACAGTAATGATTCTGTGGAATACAGCAGAAATATGAGCAATAAACATGGACAGTTTGAAACAATCTGGTCAGTCAAGAGATATACACAGAACTCCTTAGTGCAAGAAATGTGGACCAAGACTGGCAAAGGGGATGTTTAAAGCCACGAAAATTGGGGTATATCACAAATAGTGGAGTAAATAAGCTCACACAGTTGATGCATTTACATCCTCCTGTCTGTCCTAACACATATTAACTGAAGGAGCAGAGGTCCCAAGCCCACATCCTTCCCACTAGTTAGTGACATGCATCTTCACAGCATCCCACTGCTTTGTCAGAAAAACACAGCTCGTATGATGGCCAGGCAACAGTACATCTGACAAATATCTGGACATAACATCACACTAGGGTGAATACACTGAGCTGCTAGGCATGTCACCAAGCACTGTCTAAACTACAGACAGACTGCCACAACACTAACCCAATGTACCTATGGAGGAATACACATCTAATTGCAAATATAGCAGGCACTACAGTCATGTAACAGCATGGAGTAACAGACACCAGTGTGAAAGTGCATACCCACAACTAATCTGAACACAGTCATAGTCACATTATGGTAAGCCTAATTAATAGTAGAGTATATGGACTGTGTGAGCAATACCCATCATCATATTTTCCACTCACACACTAAACCTACATATACTGGCCCAATTCACAGTGTAATCTGATGCCTGACTGCGGTATGGGACATGTGTCAGTCTGGCCCTACAAACATAAAAGGTGATAGGGTGGCAGAAACTGGAGCAGCATGCAACATCAGATAGAACAGGACCAAGAACACTGACATCTACCCCAGTCTGTACACAGGCCAAATGACATATTCACAATACCCTGCTACACAATACTGACACTCTGTCAACAATCACCATATGTACACAGACCTCACTACTGTACAGACTACAACAGAATACCCAGATGTTGTCCTCAAATATAAGGCCTCCTATACATAACATGTCTGGCAGTCTGATATATCACTGGCTTAATATCAGAAATGATGTCAGTAAATAATGATATACTGTATATATCCACCTCTTACTGCATGGCATATAGACAAAGGGTGACAGACTTGGGGACAGAGGCACAAACACAGGGCCAATATTGACAAATTGCTGTGATAAATTGAAAAAATTGCTGGTGTAACAGGGTTTGTTGTGACATATCTCTTCTGATGGATATGAAGTCAGTAACACACATGGATGTCACCATTTACTGACTGAAATCATCAGAGTATGCTACTGCATTTATAAAGACAGAAAATGTGTGAGTAACACCACATATAAGACTCCAAACTCTGGTCAGTCTGCAGATAGTCCTACAGGTGAGAGTTTTCTCAACCTCATAACACTGTAATGCCAGACTTGAAATCATGCAGAACAGCCATTTCCACACAAACCCTGTTAAACCAACATTACTTCAAATGTAGAACAGCAATACTTACATTCTGTCCCCATGTCTGGAACACCCTCCTCCTGCTTGTTGGCCTGTCTCCACAGTGTTTGTTGTAAGAGATATTCCCAACTACCCTCTGTGATTCTGTTTGTCAGACACCCACATGAAGTCCTGCTCACAGTGAAGGAAAAGGGCCAACACCCACATGAAGTGCTTAGTTATAGGAGTGTTTTTCCATGCAATTGGCTATAGGAATGATACCACAGCTGTTCCACATGCAATTAGCAAGTGGGGAGCTCCAATTCATGCACATGCCATCAGCTAATCATGAGCATTACCTACCAACGTCAAGCTGCTGCCTATGCAAAACAGATGTATTTTTCCACCAGAGAGGGAGGGAGAGAGAGAGAAAGAAAGAAAGAAAGAAAGAAAGAAAGAAAGAAAGAAAGAAAGAAAGAGAGAGAGAAAGAGCCAAGCATGTTTGTGCATGATCCGTGGGTGGAGAGTGGTCTCTGGGTATTATAACGATTGCCTATATTGTTCACTAATCCATACTGTCACATAGTCATTGCACATAGCAGTAGACATTTATGGCTTTGGATTGTCTACAAAAACCTCTACAGTGTTTGCAAATGTTGGCCTTTTAATGTTGACATTGGGACATATAGGTCCTCAATATAATAATGTAGCAAAACCCACAATGCAATGGATCCTGTTATTACACAACCACTCTAACACCCACACAGGATACTGTTGACACTCACACAAACACACACTTGCCAGTACTGAGTTTTAAACCTCTACCTAGCTATGTATTGCGATTACAGTGTAACGCATTTATCGCAAGTGCCATGGAGCTTATATGTTGGAGAGTGCTCCAAAGTTAACTTTGAAGGTGAGTGACATCAGCAGCAGTGCTAAAGGAGGGGCAAGGGAAGTGTATTAAGTATGAATGTTCACAAAATTAGGTGTCAACAAAGACATACACTTTCTCACACAAACACACACATTATCACTGTTGGTAGGACCAGGATAAGGTCTCCTCCATAACTAGTTTGCTACACTATTGTATTACGCAGTTATCACAAGCACCACAGAGCTTATATGTTGGAGAGTTGTCCAAAGGTATCTTTGAAGGTAAGTGACATCAGCATCAGTGCTAAAGGAGAGGTAAGGGAAGTGTAGTAAGTGTGAATATCCACAAAATCAGGTGTCAGCAAAGACACATACACTCTCTCCCACAAAAATTATCACAATTGCCAGGACCAGGATTAGAACTCCTACCTAACTAGTTTGTTACACTACAGTATTATGCAGTTATCGTGAGCACCACATAGCTTATAGGGTTGAGGTTAGCCCAAAGGGTTATTTCAAGGTGACTGACATCAGCAGGCATGCGAAAGTAGGGCAATGGGAGGTGCAGTGAGTGTGAATGGCCTCAAAATCATTCATCTCGACACACACAATTGCCATGTTTGGAATTACAACTAATACCTAACTAGTTTATTGCACTACCATATTACACACTTATCGCAAGTGCCACATAGCTTATAGAGCTGAGATTTGGCCAAAGGGTTATTTCAAGGTGACTGACATCAGCTGGTATGCTAAAGTAGGACAGTGGGAGGTGTAGTGAGTGTGAACGGCCTCAAAAGTATTCATCTCCACGCACACTTTAACAGTAGCCATGTCTGTGATTAGAACTCCTGCTTAACTAATTTTCTACACTACAGTATTAAACACTTATCATAAGTGCCACATAGCTTACAGAGCTGCAGCTATGCCAAAGGGTTATTTCAAGGTGACAGACATCAGCAGGATTGCTAACATGGGGAATGGGAAGTGCAGTGTGTGTGTGTGTGAATGGGCCATAAATCATTCCTCTAGAAACATGCACACACACACTCATTCACACACAACTTTACATTTGACAGGACTGAGTATACAAATGCTACATAAATATTGATTTGTACTATCGTGTTACACAATTATCACAAGCACCACACACACTATAGGACTGAGGGCTACCAAAATTAATGTCTACAGTGATTGACATCAGCACATCATGTGATATCGGCCAATTGGATGTATAGTGGGTGGGACAAGCCTCATAATTAAATTCTCTCTCTGTCACTGTCTGTTGCTCTCTTCCCCACATCTCTGTATGTGTATGTGTATGTTTGACATATTATAGTGTGTTGGCCTTGGATATGTCTAAGTATTCCTATCCAATGTGTGTGTGAAGCATAAATGGTGTGCAATGTGGTGTGTGTGCACAGGCATCTGCGACTGACAGATATGTGTAGTCCACTGTTGCTGTCAGACATGGGCTTCATTTCTCTAAGTGTAGGAGCATGCCCAGTATGACCTTCTTTATTGAGTGTGTGAATCCATTCCAGGTAGGGTTGTACTCCAGCCAGGATATCTGTAGATAGGTTGACAATATAGAGTCACAATGGGCAAAAGATAGGGGATTACTGGAACTATTGCTGTCTGTGCTGCTTGTGTTACATGGTTGGTGTTAGCAGAGATATTTAGACATATGTACTGTTTTACACTGTGATGCATTATGTCATCAATTACTGCCAGATATAATTATTTGCTCACAGTTATTTCCTGGGAAATACAAGATGAATTAATCTGTGTCCAGTATTGTGGTCTGCAGCCTACACATTCTTGCACACTCATGCCATTTTGGAGGTGTAGCTACAGACACTTGCTGATGGGTCTGTGTAAATGGTCCAGCACCTTGGTACTATGATGGCTGAGGATCCCCTTCTTGTATATGTATCGACTTAACAGAATGGCCATATCCAGCTGTGGCCATACCTCTCAGCTGTACAGATTCACCTAGATTACCTAGAGGCAAGGCTCATATATCTGGCCAGTTCCCCTTCACATTGTGGCTTACGAGCAGGTTTGTACTACACATTAGTGGGTTTGCAGACAGGGCAAGTACTGGCACACATCAAAGTTGCAAACTTCACACACTCCATGACGTCCATGCTTCTACACCCACCAGTCTCTTATTCTATCATCTTCCTAAGATAATGTGAGCGATATCTGAGAATTATCCCTATAGTTGGCGCTTCATCCCAGCTGTATTTATGGATTGGTCCACAGTTCCTGCAGTAGGACATGGAGAGCATACTACTGGGATTTATCAACATGGTCTTGCATTTGTGTTCTGTTGACTGTGTTAGGTTGTTAGTTGGGACGCCATGAGATACCATACATTGGCACTATGGGTGAGGCACAGGCATTTGATAGAGGACTGTAGGCCATTTGGTAGTGATGCAGGCCATCTGTGGCAGGCCAGTGCATTCTGTCACTCCTACATTCCCAGGCTGCGAGCCAGTGGATTCCCCTGGGGTGACAGGATAAGTGTGCAAGGTGTTAATGGCAATAGTTCCTGTCCATATTGATCCATTGGTCTGGATGCAGGCAGG
Organism: Protopterus annectens; assembly: GCF_019279795.1. Taxonomy (NCBI): domain Eukaryota; kingdom Metazoa; phylum Chordata; order Ceratodontiformes; family Protopteridae; genus Protopterus; species Protopterus annectens. The sequence continues at coordinate 1,609,608,402 of NC_056726.1, read as the reverse complement.
GTGCTGCTTACAGCTAGGGACACACCTGCACAGGACATCTCTTCAGCATGCTGCATTCTGTAGGCATTCCCATACAGAAGTGGGGTCATACTGTACTCATTCCCAACAGCAAGAATATGTCCTGTGATAAATCTGTGGCTGATAGTGGGGGTGAGCTGAGTGTATGTGTGATATGGAAGCTACTTGCAGCTGACACACAGATATACCTGGGACATTCCCCTTATGCTGCCTTGTGCGGGGGTTTTAGGCAGTCTCTTATGACTTCATAACTGTGCCTTTTGTGGTCTGCCAGTGATTGGCCAGACTACATCAGTATTCAATACTACACAGACAACTAATATGCTGCTAACCTGTCTGTACAATTCCAAAGATGTGTGCAGTTGACAGTTACATTTTATGCATTCTGTCTATGGTACTTCCACCTGTGTACTGTGTATATGCATGGACCCACATTCATGGCATGTCCATCTTTCAGACAGTGACAGATATTGACATCTGGACAGTGAGTATGGCTGACTGCTGACATGGGTGTTGGTGAGAAGCATTGTGGTTGGTACTGCATTTGTTGTAACATGGCCCTGTTAACTACAGTACTACTCATAGGCCACTGAGACACAACCCTCCATGCCTACATGCTGACCACTTTCAGACAATATTGAACACACAACAACCTAACACACTGAATGCTGCGTATTGTACATATGCAACAATCTATCCTGTAGCTTGGGCCAGCTCGGGTAATCTGTGCTCCACTGATGATACTCCTCACACTTACATGTTACTGCATTTCTACATAGGATTGTGTGGGGGGAGGCACAACTGATGACCTTAAACATTTGCTATGACTGTACTTGTATTTCAGGTACTCTGTTGGCTTCCATTTCATATTGCATTTTGACCTATCATGCAGACTGAAGGCATATCAGTAGAGTACAGATCTTAGGTTTAATTGACCTACATTTCAGTTTCAGATTTCTTACTGTTCAGAACTAACATACAACTGTCAGACCTGTTGTAGTCTGCTTTGCAGGTCTGGAGGGGGGCTGTTCACCATTGCCATCAATTGGTGGCCTTAGCCCAGCCTTTCTTCATGGTCATCTACACCTGTCCTGCTGGCTGAGGCTGGTGGAGGGTATGTGAGCCTCACTGACATGTATGTGTGTGTCCTACGGACACACATTTGGTCCATGACATGTACTGCAGTGTGATTTGTCACCTTGTCTAGTACTGCCTAGTATGCTGACAGCAGTATTTGTTATGGATTTCATGCTGCCCACATAGGTGTCCACTATCTGCTGCCATCCCATTCAGCCACCCGATTCCCTTGCATGCTCACGTCCATATCATAGATACAGCTATCAGAACATAATACTCCATTCAGTAATTGATAGGAAGAGTGACTTACCTTGTGGCTGGGCCAGTACTGAGAAAGGTGCTGGAGGTCTGACTATGTCTGATGCACATAGTACACTCCCTATACATGGTAAAAAACAGGTAGTGTCATGTTTGGCATCCCATTTACTGTATGCGTGAGTCAGAGAGAGGTGTCATTCCCTGGGTCCCTACCGTGTCATTGTATGCACTATACGTTGCCTCTTTGCCAAGGTCTGGGCATACTGGGCATGCCTCCTTCTGCCTACATGGGCAGGCTCAGGTTGTTTCTCCTCTGAGTCACTCTGTGTCTGTGCTGGCCTTGACAATGGTAGAGGGCTGTGTGGCCCTGCCCTATGCTGCTGTTTCTGCTGCAGCTGTTTCTGCAGGATCATATTGTGTAGCATGGTACATACAATGAAAATTTGTGCACATGTAGCTGGTGAGTACTGCAAAGCTGCACCGGATATGTCCAGGCAGTGGAACCATGACTTGAGCATCCCAAACACATGCTCTATTATGATTCTGGTTTGTGCGTGTGCCTCATTATGGAGTTCTTGTTCAGGTGTGTGTGCATTTCTGAGGTGTGTCATCAGCCACGGCTCCAGTACATAGCCAGCATCACCCACTAGGTGGCCATATGGGATGTCCGCACTGGCAAATGATGGGTACAGCTGTGCCAAATGCCAGATGTGGGAGTCATGACAGCTTCCAAGGACTGCCAGCACACACATTCAAGCTAATGCCCTGGGTATCGCACACGACCTGGTAGTTGATGGAGGGGAAGCCCTTGCGGTTTATGTAGACCCTACCCTGCTCACCAGGTGGTGCATTGATGTGTATGTGCATGCAGTCTATAACACCCACTACCTCAGGGTATTCTGCTATTTGGTGGAAGAGACGCATATTGCTAGTCAATGCCTCATGAGTGTTGAGGAATTATATGTGCTCACTGGCATGTGCTGACATGGCATCCAGGAACTGGTGGAGTACCCTGGATGCTGATGCCTGTGAGAGCCCCATGATATCCCCAGTTGCCCTTTGGAAGGTACCTGTGGCTAGTATTCTTAGGCTTACACATACCTTGGTATCCACTGGATGGGTTCCCCTCTGTTGGTTCTTTTGTGTATGGCGGGGCATGCACAGCTCAACATTTTGCTGTAGGATGTCCCTGTCCACCCTATAGTGCTCCACTATCTGAAACTCATGTAGACCCTGGTAGGCTACCCTGGGTCTGTATACTCTTCTCATCCTCCTCACTGTAATTTGGTCATCAGCATTCTCATCCTCACCACCCTCAGCCTCTTGCACATATTGATGTATGAGAGTGACAGCAGCCCCTAATATTTTGTTAGTTTTGTCAGGTAAAATGTCCCCATCTGTACACACTGGTGGTGTATAGTTTATAGAAAAAAAACAGACTGAAAGGTGTTTGCATAGCTTATAGTAGTGTGCTAGGCTGCTGCCTGTGTAATTGGATGATTCTGATACATTTCACCTGCCAACTATGCTAGTTCTCCTTGATTGCCTTCCTACTGCTGTTTTCCCTTCCCATTGCCTTCCCATTTAAGCCCCAAGGTATGCCGTGCATACCCAATGCTCAGATGTGAACAGAGCTGCTATTTCCTATTTTTTTTTTTTTTTTTGTTTAAAACCCGGTGTGCAGTGGTCACACCTGTTTAGGCAATGCAAACACTGCTAGGCAGCCTCTGACACACCTCCTTCCTTAGCTGTGCTTAGCTAAGGTCAAACACGGGCCACAGAGCTCTGATAAGCTTACAGCATGCATCACACATCCCCTTATGAGGTCATCCACCTCTTAGACTTCTACAATGGTGTTGTTGCACCTACACGGTTGGGTGTAAGCTAACAGTATCAATTCCCTTCATTTGCATAAACCAGAATGCTAATTCATAGTTACCACACTCACATTGAGCCTTCCCCCTTAGCAACCACTATTCCCTGGTATTGTTGTCTTATGCATGCCATTTACTATAATGGCAAAATGCTGATTTGGGTTTAAAAGCTTATTTCCCCCTTTTTTTCTTATTTTCGGGGCGATCCCGTTTGCACACTACTGCCCTATGCTTAAACGTCCGAAATCGGCCAAAAAAAACCCTTGTTTTTTATAAATTTGCAACTATTCTTCATGCCAATGGCCATATATTTGGCCATTGGCATGACTACTACATTAAATACATGCTTTCTTTCGAGCTGTCATGCCTCTGTTTTGTAATTTGCAGAAAAGTATTCAATTAGTAACCAAATACATTTCTGCAGGTTACACTATTCCTTCCTGGATCACTAATTCACCTCATTTGCATGGTTTTTACCAACAAATGAGGTAATTAGCATATAGCAGTGGTGTCCATGTGAGAATAGTGTAGGCACACTCATGCTCGTCTCGGGGGCTCATTCCTGAATTGCTCATCGGCCATATTGCATGCAGCAGCTCTTGCACTATTTAGGCACTCCGTGCAGAGCTTGCTGAATCCAGGGGATTGTATATCTGTGAAAGAACATTTTTAGACTATTACATTTTAAAGGGAGCATGTTGACTACATTTTATTTTATTTTTTTTCATTCTTTGGTTCCATACATTTTATGTACTTGTATACAGAAAAGAGCACCAAAGACAGCATTTTGCAATGAAAACTGTCACATAAGCACAGCAGACATCTAGCAGCAGTTGCATTATATGCAATTGCTAAGAATGGCCTATTGTATGCACATTCGGTTATTGCTTTATTCTGTGAAGAAAACATCAGAACTCGGCACATTTCCTTTAACAAACTCATTTTTTATAAACTTAACGGCTAACAGACATCATCGCTGTCAAATATTAAACTTACAAATATGCTACCAATAAAAGAAAATGACTTTCCTGTTCTGTACCACATTCTATAAAAAAGTAAACCTAAATGTCTGCCAGACACATGCTAATATACTCACTAAAACCATTTGTCATCACCCTTCAGTGCAAACAATTCAAGCTATCACACACTTTAAGCACATACGCTTTCATGCCATCTATATTTTATTATTTTATTTAATTTTATTTTTTCTTGTTGACCGGGTTAGTCCAACTAGGCTAGTAGCCCCTTTGCGTGAGAGACCCAAGGTGGTGTTTATATTACTAGCAGAAATTTGGCCAGGTCATCAGGGAACTTCCTCTACTCTTTTCAGTAGGTGTCATGGGATCTTTTGCATCTACGTAAACTATCACCCACTCAAAGAGATATTTGAATGATCAAGCCTTCTTTCTGCTATCTGGAGTTCCTTTCCCACAGATTGTGTGGAGATATTCATCACTATGTTCATCTGTTCTGCTAGTTTTTTGCTAAAATATCTACACTTTGACAATGAAATAGCCAATTTGCAGGGTTATTTTTAGAAGTACTATACAATAGATATATCTTAGCTTTTCCCAGCTTCTTATCAGCTCTGCTAAAATGTCTATATTCAATGAACCAGATAGTTCATTTTCAGGGATGTATTTCAAATCAGTTTATAACATAAATCTTTCATCTTATCCTAGCATCTGAATGGCTCTGTCAAACCACATAGCTCAATCTAGTCAATGTTAGCACTACATTGATTCAGGCAAGTAGTTCATTCTCCCACTAGAATTTTAATATCTACCTTGCACTGAGATTTCAGTCCTGACTTCTTATCCAGCCTTGAATCATTTAAGTCTAGCAAACACATACTTCCTATTATTAATATTATATATATATATATATATATATATATATATATATATTCAAAAAATATGCTTGATAAAACCAAAGTAAAATAAAAAAAATGTAGCAATCAAAGTGTACAGAAATTAATCCGTTGGATTACACCTAGAATTTTTACTTGGATCATTTGCATGTATGCCATGTTTGTATCTCTACAAAACTAACATACACACTTTCCTTAAGTGTTTAACAAATGAAAATAAGTTTCCTTAAGTGGTTAACAACTGAAAATATGAAATAAGGAATAAAAAACAATACAAATAAATGCCTAATTCTCAAGTAAGCAGCTTCTTCCTAGAGTCATTGCCTTTTTTGCACTGATTTGCAGACATCACCCTTAAGTAGCCAAGATCTCTTTTCACTACAGCATAAACAGCTTAACATTTTTTTTTCATATTCTTCAAAGCAGCTATTAGGAAATGTTACAACCATTTTCAGTCTCAGCTTCAGGAAAAACAAGTACTAATACAGCTTCTTGATCAGTTTAATTGGCAAGTATGAGTAAGTACCTCCCTCAAAAGTATTTTAGTAGTTAATCACCCTTGCAAGGGAAATAAAGTATGTCATGATGACTGGCCAGTTAACTATTCAAACTTGGATTTTTTTTTATTTTGTTTCTAAGGCCTGAGTACTCCCCTGTGAACTACAAATACATTGCTCATCTATTGGAGACATATACCAGTGCAGTATTGCTTCAGAAGGCCATATATAAGCACAAATTTGTTGCAAAATGGGTAGGCAGAGTTTGATACTTCTGTACCCCCAGCTAAGATAGAATGGTCTCTGCATTGGATATTAAGGAATTGATGTTGGAAAAAGAGTCTAAGGTATTCAAGGCCAAGGATCTGAGACATATCATTGACTATTTTATTAAAATCATCTGGAAACTGTAACTACAGTTAAGTCTTATTAACCAGTACACAATTTCTTGTTATTTTCTCCATGCTCTGGTCGAGGGTCTGCTCTGAATCCCAAACCTACTACAAAAATCCATCGGAGTGGAGAACACGGTCTTGTAAGTAACATCATTTTAAACAGTCATCTGTCAGAAGAGGCCAGACAAAACTGCCCAAAGATGTTAAGGTGTGCTATAATTGCACAAACTCAACAGATGCCTGAAGTCTTAGATACGTCGAGTGAAGTTCACATATTCCACTAATTAGCTCCCTGTTCATTGGCTCATTTTTTATGTTCCAGTCAACTTACCACACTACTTATATAAGAGATCAAATCCTTGCATTGCCACTTATATAACCCTGTCATACTAGGAAATGGCTTGCCTTCCATTTCAATAGGTTTCAGAAGATACAATCCCAAATTTACTACAAGAAACTAAGGTATAAATAAAATTAAAATGCAGGCCCAATGTGACCCTTTACACTATTCATAAAACAAGACAAAACAAAATGAAAAATGAAATAATTAATAGTTATAAAAGCTTCCTTATTAATACACCAGTTTGTTCATATCCAGTCATATCAGTGAATATTTTCATCATCAGATGGGTTTCCCTAGACGGATAAAGAAGACTGGAGTACTAAGTCTTATATAAGGAAAAAATTAAAAACACATGGTTCAACCAATGAACATAAACACGATAAAACACTCATTGTTTAAAGGATCTTTATTTAGGTATAATTTTCACATTCAGCTCATTATTCAGTGACAAGTTTTTGGAAGCAACAAGGAAAATATGCCAATGACAATCGTTTTATGTAAGATCATCTTAAATCCTCCTTTTTAAAACCTAAAGAGACATGCAGCAAGACAGAGAAAAAATTGCAAAAGCCAATACTTTCTACAGAAATATATAATCCATATAAAGCATTCTGAACAAGGACTTTAACCAGGTTTTCTTGGAGTTTTACATACACAGAAAGCATCACATGATGTAGAGGAAGAATACGATGCAGCATTTTCTGTGGAATGTCCCTGTGACCCGTAAGACATGAGATGCAGCATTTTCTGTGGAATGTCCCTCTGACTCATAAGACATGAGATGCAGCATTTTCTGTGGAATGCCCCTGTGACCCATAATACTTGCAATACTGGGACACAAAAGTAATTGACTATTGGCAATAAACTTACAACTTCTACAAAATCTCCATGGATTGGACACTGCCTTTTTGTTAGCTGATGTATGTTTTTACCATTTTGTTCTCTTTGACTTCTCTGTATGCCCCTTTCATAGGTTCATGAGTTCATAGGGGATTACTAAGCTAACAGCTAAAAGGCATAAAATTCAGGAACCTCCAACAAAAAACACTGAGCAGAAAACATCAACTATTGTCCGAACCAATAAACAAGAACAGGAGTCTGGTAGCCAGCAAACAATATAAAATCAGAATAAAAAAACATACATGCACAAAAGTTTAAACATTCCTCTTTCCTAGTTACGTGACCCCACACACCCAATTGACTATTAAATGCTCATTAAAGGCAGGTAAAAAAAGGTTATCTGAAAAAATATATAAAAATATACATAGAAAATAAATATATAAAAATGCATAATAATACAAATGTGAATACAAAAACGTTCAAACTTTATAAGATTTCAACCTCAACACACTTCCAATGGAAATATGCTCATTGAGCTCTGGGTGGACATAAGCATTTAGTCTGAATTGCCATAGCAACTCACAATGCACTAACAGGTTTTCCCAAGACCCATCTCTTGTAGTTTTAAAAACAAAATCCAACCCAAAAAATAGGAAATAATGGCTGGGATTGTTGCTGATATGTTTAGCTTGGGAATTGCTAACTATTTTTCCTAATGTATAGAGAATGTTCATAATTTATTTTGTCAATCATTTTTTTTTGTCAATGCAAAGATATTATCACAAGAGGTGATAATATCATGGACTTGGTATTAATTATCATGAGTAACTACTTCAGCATCCCTATAGTATCATCCTCCCTGGTAAGAACCGACCACAAAGCAGTTACTTTCTAAGTCACCATCTCCCCCAACCCCTTTCTAGCTAGGATCAGACATAAAAACTTCTCCAAAGCTGATTACAGCCTCCTGAGGGATGGTATAAACAGCTTCACAGCCCGCTCCCCCTCTGTTGGAACTGGCACCAATATCCAAAACTACATCAAAGCACTATACGAGCATTTATATAGATGCATGGAATCAGGAATACCCAACAGGACTAAATCATCCTCCGCAAGGAAGAGTAAACCTGTCTGGTGGACAGCTACAATAAACATACTCTATAACAAAAGGAAAAAAATGCTGTCCAAGACCAAGAAGGAGCAGGTGCCCAATTGGAAGCAATGTCTCCTTAGCCTGAACAAGCAAATAAGGGCACTAGTGAAATCTTCAAAAGCAAACTTCGAGTCCAAATTGGCCACCTCTACTAGAACAATCATAAGGCCTTCTTTACATATGTCTGCAACCTCAAAGGAAGCACCCAAATCTGTTTAGAACTGGTGGTTAAGGACACCACATATACAAATGCTATAGATATAGCAAACTTGCTGGCTGACAGATTCAGTGAAAACTTTACCCTTCTGTCCCCCCATCAGTAAATCAGGACATCCCCAGTACCTGACCCCTTTCCCTTATATCTAGGGAACAGTTCATCACTGCTCTTTCAAAGGCACAAAGGGCCTCCATGGGACCCGATAACATCCCAGGCTGCATCCTACAGGAACTCAGGCAGGAACTTGCAGCACAATTAGGCACTCTATTTAACCAAAGCCTGAGTACTGGCTTCATCACAGCTGAGTGGAGGACAGTGACTGTCATCCCTTTACACAAAGGTGGAGCATCCACCAATCTGGGAAATTATAGACCCATCAGCCTAACTAGCCTGATCTGCAAGACCATGGAACGGATTATCATGGACCTCATTAACAAGGACATTGGCAGCCTCCAAACACTTGATCCAACACAGTATGGTTTCATCAAGGGGAGGTCATGTCTGCTAAATTTGGTCGACTTCTTTGAGACAGTCACCAAAGCCATGGATGAGGGGAAGAATGTGCACACTGCCTACCTTGATCTGGCCAAAACCTTTGACACTATTCCCCATTCAGGCATAATAGATAAACTCTCTTAACTAGGCATCAATCCATATGTTACCAGATGGGTAGCAAACTGGCTCACTGATAGAATCCACATAGTCAAAATAGGGGAAGCCACCTCAAGCAGTAGACCCATAACAAGCAACATACCCCAGGGTTTGGTCTTGGGGCATCTATTATTTGGGATATACTTTTCTGAGGTGCAGGCCAAAACCAGTGGGCTATGGCTGACCAAGTTTGCAGATGACTGCAAGCTGGGAGTTGTCATCAGTTCCCCTAGTGATGTGGACATCTTCCAAGAGGGTCTCACTCAGGCAAATGATTGGTGTCAGAAACATGGCCTTAAACTGAATACCAAAAAATGCATCATCATCCCCTTTGGGGAGAGTGATGCTCTTACAAATAATCACATTAATAACAATGTCCTAAGTACGCAATAAGTCATGAGGGATTTGGGCACCCAGGTTGATAGCAACCTGAAGTTTGATCACCATGTTGCTTCCATTATATGGAAAGGCTTCTATATGGCCCATCTGATAAGTAAGAGTAATCTCATCCAGGGACAAGGAGGTCATAACATCACTGTATTCTTCCCTTATAAGGCCCATTATTGCGTAGAATGCCCCTTTTGGCATGTACCTTGCAAAGCACATGCAGCAGCTGGAGAGACCACAGTGGTTCCTCACCAGGGGAATCCAGGGTCTCAAACATCTACCGTACACAGGTTGGCTAAAAGCCCTATCCCTCTACTCAATTTCATACAGACTCCTCAGAGGTGACCTTTGTCTGGTATACAAGGTGATCACAGACCTCACATTGATGGGACTGCTGCATAAACGCAAGTCAAGCTCCACTCGAGTAACCCACATGATCGGCCTCAACCTGGTCTGTGACATCAACAAGACTTGTTGGCGGGACAGATTTGTGTCCCAGAGACTTCCCCATCTATGGAATAGACTCCCTCTCCACATCAAGCAAAGTATCTCTTTACCCCTTTTTAAGTGTAACTTGGATAACTGGATGGGAAACAGAAAATATACCCCTGAGATTCCACCCATGTCCCTGCTGGACAGGGGCATTGGGTGCTGATTTGTCTAACATAGGATAAACTCTTGGCTAGGCTTATGAGGGCCTCAAGGCCAATAGCCTACTAACCTCCTATGATCCTATAAATGCATTCCCTAATTTTTGTCATACATTTCTGACATTAAGCAAGATAAATAACCCCCTGTGAGTTATAATTACAATTGAATGTAGCCTTAGTGTTGTTCCCATTAACCATAACAGAGTCACCCACTAGCATTAACTTACATTGAGAACAAAAAACACTTTTGGCAGTTCCTGGGTTTTTTTTTTTTTTTTAATGGGAATAGGGTCATACATTGTGGTTACCGTGCTCCAAAAAGTTTTTTTATTGTTTTCCCCTTTCAGTACACTACAAGGGGCCTGTCTCTAATTTTATCACTGATACCATTAAAACAGGTAAATATTAAAGTCTTCCCCACCAAAGAGCAATATTTACAAATGGAATTTATCATGTACTGAATATGCACTCCTTCTGAAACTTACTGGTGATAAAAATGTTAGAGCCATGAAACTTGATTGGGGGGTTGTTGTAATAAGCAGGGACGACTATGTTAATAGGATGAGTATTCATGTTTTTGATGGTGACTTTTACGAGGAAGTGTCACTTAATTTTATCCGACTAACTTATAAACAAATTGACTACTTTTTGAAAGACCTTTTTGACCAAGGACAAATTAATTCTTGCTATATGACTTTCTGTATGTAAAATTTCCTCTGGTACCATCCATCTTCCGGATTCCAAAAATACATAGGAGTACCACAGACCCCCCCCCCACCCCCCCCCGTGAGACCTATTGTGAACACTAGTAGTTCCAAAACCCACCCCTTAGCTAAATATATTGATATTAAGGTTAAAAAATGTTTGGAAAACTTTACCCATTTGTGCAGGGATTCCTGGGATTTTTTTGTTAAAAATTAAAGATGTGGTGTATTCAGAAAATCTGGTATTTATAACAATTGATGTGAAAGAACTGTTTAATGTAATTTCTCATGATGTTAGCTTGGCTAGGTTCAATGATATTTTGAATTAATCTTCTGAGTTTGACCAGAATGAGACTGATATTTTAATTTTACTTATGGAACTAGCTTTAAAGAACAATTGTGTTTATTTGGAAGGTCAATTCATTCAGCAATTTAGTTAAGGGGTTGACTATGGGAGCCTCATGTGCCCTGATTTTCATCAATATCAACCTTATCCATTGTGAGAAGCAATTTTTGTTCAATTATTTTTCTCCAGCCCCCTGGAAATTATATATTAGGTACCTGGACAACATTTGTTTGCTTGGAATGGTGACATTGACGACATTGGCCCCTTTACTGATTACTTGAATACTACGACCCCCTTTTTTAAGTTTACTTACTCTTTTGACCTTTCATCTATTAATTATTTGGATATTAGAATTTTTAAAGATGATGACAGGTACAGTTTAGTGAGTACTGTTTACAAGAAAGCTACCCATTGTAACAGTTTGTTACATTACAAGAGTAACCACCCTGATTTTCAAAAACATGGGATTGTAAAAGGGCAGTATATATGGTTGGCAAGAATGATTTCGGAAAATGGTATGTTTGATGAGGAAAGCAAGGTTTTGACTGATATGTTTCTTGCCAAGAGTTTGACTGATATGTTTATTGCCGAGTGTGTCCCCTTCAACGTATTAATTCCATTAGGTCTGATATAACACAGAAAAGGAAGGCTGGGGTTATTGTACCCTTAATAAAAAATGATTATAGGTCAGTAGATGATACTATTGATGGGGTTCATGTCCCTAAAAAGAATATTCTACAGTCTTTGTTATGGAACACTATTTGAAGGACCAATGTATTAGGGAAATTTTAAATAGAAATAGGTTAATATTTACCTGTTTTAATGATATCACTGATAAAATTGGAGACAGGCTCCTTGTAGTGTACCAGAAGGGAAAAACAATAAAATACTTTTTGGAGCATGGTAACCCCAATGTATGCTCCTATTCCAATTAAAAAAAAAAAACAGTAACTGCCAAATGTGGTTTTTGTTCCCAATGTAAGTTAATGCTAGTGGGTGACTCTGTTATGATTAATTGGAACAACATCTAAACTAAATTCTATTGTAATTGTCCCCATGATTCAGCAAGCTCTGCACGGTGTGCAGGAATACTGCAAGAACTGCTGAAAGCAATATGGCCGACGAGCAATCCAGGAACGAGCTCCCAGGACATGCACGAGCGATCCTATACTATTCCTGCATGGACAAAGCTCCTGTATGCTAATTAACCCATTTGCAGATGAAAACCATGCAAATGAGGTAAATTAGTTATCCAGGAAGCAGGCAGACATCTGTGCAGGGATAGTGTAACCTGAAGATATGTATTCGGCTACTAACACAATGCATTTCTGCACATTACAAAACGGAGGCATGACAGCTCCAAAGAAAGCATGTATTCAATGTAGTAGGCATGCCAATGGCCAAATATATGGCCATTGGCATGGCAAATGGCAAATAGTCGCAAAATTATAAAAAATAACTTTTATTTTTTTTTACCAATTTCGGTCGTTTAAGGGAAGGGCAGCGGTGTGCAAACAGGATCGGCCCGAAAATAAGAAATAAAGTTGGAAATAAGCTTTTAAACCAAAATCAGCATTCTGCCATAATAGTCAATAGTATGCATAAGACAACAATACCATGGAATAGTGGTTGCTAAGGGGGAAGGCTGAGTATCAGTTTTGTAACCATGCATTAGCAGTCAGTTTTATGCAAATGAGGGGATTGATACTGAATAACAGATTTCCCCTCACTGTTAGCTTGTACCAAACTGTGTAGGTGCAGCAACACCATGGTATAAGCATAAGAGGTAGGTGACCTCATAAGAGGGAGTGTCATGCATGCTGTAAGCTTATTGGAGCTCTGTGACCCGTGTTTACCCTTAAGGAAGGGGTGTGTGTCTGAGGCTGCCTAGCAGTGTTTACGTTGCCTAAATGAGTGTGTGCACTATGCACCAGGTTTTAAACAAAAAAAAAAAAAAAAACAGGAAATAGAAGCTCTGTTTACATCTGAGCACTGTGTATGTGCGGCGCACCTCGGGGTTTAAACGGGAATGGAATGGGAAGGGAAAACAGCAGTAGGAAGGCAATGAAGGAGAACTAGCATAGCTGGCAGGTGAAACGTATCAGAATCAGCCAATTACACAGGCAGCAGCCCAGCCCAGTCAAGCACACTTCTATAAACTATGCAAAAACCATTCACTCTGGTTTTCCCACACCACTGGTGTACACAGACAGGGAAATTTTACCTGACAAAACTAGCCAAATGATAGGGGCTGCTGTTACTCTCATACATCAATATGTGAAAGAGGCTGAGGGTGGTGAGGATGAGAGTGCTGATGACCAACCCAGAGTGAGGAGAAGGAGAAGAGTATACAGACCCAGGGTAACATACCAGGGGCTACATGAGCTGGAGACAGTGGAGTACTATAGGGTGGACAGGGACATAATACAGCAAATTGTTGAGCTGTGCTGGCCATGCCTCACACACAGAACCAACAGAGGGGAACCCATCCCAGTGGATACCAAGGTATGTGTAGGCTTAAGAATACTAGCCACAAGCACCTTCGAAAGGCAAACCAGGGATATCATGGGGATCTCACAGGCATCAGCATCCTGGGAACTCCACCAGTTCCTGGATGCTATGTCACCACATGCCAGTGAGCACATATATTTCCTCAACACCCATGAGGCGTTGACCAGCAATATGCATCTCTTCCACCAAACAGCAAAATACCCTGAGGTATTGGGTGCTATAGACTGCATGCACATATACATCAGAGCGGGGTAGGGTCTACATAAACTGCAAGAGCTTCCCCTCCATCAACTGCCAGGTCATGTGCAATGCCCAGGGTATTATAATGAATGTGTGTGCTAGCAGCCCTGGAAGCTATCATGACTCCCACATCTGGCATATGACACAGCTGTACCAGAGAATTGCCAGTAGGGACATCCCACATGGCCACCTAGTGGGGATGCTGGTTACGCACTAGAGCCGTGGCTGATGACACCCATCAGAAATGCACACACACCTGAACAAGAACTCCATAATGAGGCACATGTACAAACCAGTAACATAATAGAGCATGTGTTTGGGATGCTCAAGTCACGGTTCCTGTGCCTGGACATATCAGGTGGAGCCTTGCAGTACTCACCAGCTACATGTACACACATTTTCATTGTATGTGCCATGCTACACAATATGATCCTGTGGAAACAGCTGCAGCAGGAACAGCACAGGGCAGGGCCACGCATCCCCCCACCATTGCAAAGGCCAGTACAGGCACATAATGACTCAGAGGAGGAACAATTTGAGCCTGCCCATGTAGGCAGAAGGGGCCGTGCCCAGTATGCCCAGGCTTTGGCAAAGAGGCAACACATAACACATACACTGACACAGTAGGAACCCAGGGAATGACACCTCTCTCTGACTCGCACATACAGTTAAAGGGATGCCAAACATGACACTACCTGTGCTTTACCATGTATAGAGAGTGCACTATGGACAGGAATGCCAGGAATGTGGGCTCAAGCATACACACAGTACACAGGTGGAAGCACCCTAGACAGAGTACACAAAATGTAACTGTCAGCTGCTAACACGTTTGGAATTGTACATACAGGCTAGTAGCACATTACTTGTCTGTGTAGTATGGAATATTGATGTAGTGTGGACAATCACTGGTAGACCACAAAAGGCACATTTATGAAGTAATGAGAGACTGCCTATGTCCCTGCACAAGGCAGCATAAGGGGAATGTCCCAAGTATATCTGCGAGTCAGCTGCAAGAAGTTTCCATATCACACATGCACTCAGCTCACCTTACCATCATCCACAGGTTTATCACAGGTCATATCCCTGCTGTTGGGAATGAGTAGAGTATGACCCCTACTTCTGTATGGGAATACCCACAGAACGCAACATGCTGAAGAGGTATCCCATGCAGGTGTGTCCCTAGCTGTAAGCAGCACCCTGCCAGCATCCAGACCAATGGATTAATATGGACAGGAACTATTGCCATTTACACCTCGCACACGTTCCCTGTCACCCCAGGGGAATCCAGTGGCTCGCAGCCTGGGATTGTAGGAGTGACAGAATGCACTGGCCTGCTACAGATGGCCTGCATCACTATTAAATGCCCTACAGTCATCTGTCAAAGACCTGTGCCTCACCCGTACTGCCAATGTATGTTATCTCATGGGGTCACAGCTAACAACATAACACAGTCCACAGAACACAAATGCAAGGTTATGTTGACAAATCCCAGTAGCATGCCCACCA
This sequence comes from Protopterus annectens, assembly GCF_019279795.1. Classification (NCBI taxonomy): domain Eukaryota; kingdom Metazoa; phylum Chordata; order Ceratodontiformes; family Protopteridae; genus Protopterus; species Protopterus annectens. The sequence goes on along the minus strand of NC_056726.1, from coordinate 1,609,592,865 downwards.
TGTCCTACTGCATGAACTGTGGACCAACCCCTAAATAACACCAGGATGAAGGGACAACTATAGGGATACTTTGCAGATATCACTCACATAATTTTAGGAGAGGATAGAATAACAGAGTGGGGGTGTAGAAGCATGGACGCCATGGAGTGTGTGAAGTCTATAACTCTGATGTGTGCCCATACTACCCCTGCCTGCAGACCCAGTAATGGGTGGCTACAAACTTGCTCATAAACCAAAATGTGAAGAGGAACTGACCGACCAGATATATGAGCTCTGCCTCTGGGTAACCTGGGTGAATTTGTAAAGCTGAGAGGTATGGCCACAACAGGATATGGCCATTCTGTTATGTCGATGGATGTACAAACAGGGGATCCTCAGCCACCACAGTACCAAGGTGCTGGACCATTTACACAGATCCATCAGCAAATGTCTGCAGCTACCCATCCAGAATGGCATGAGTGTGCAAGAATATGTAGGCTGCAGACCACAATACTGGACACAGCTTTATTCATCTTGTATTTGCCAGGAAATAACTGTGAGCAAAGAAGTATATCTGTCAGTAGTTGATGACATAATACATCACAGTGTAAAATAGTACATATGTCTGAATATCTCTGCTAACACCAACCATGTAACACAAGCAATACAGACACAATAGTTACAGTATCCCACTGCCTTTTGCCCATTGTGACTCCATATTGTCAACCTATCTACAGATATCCTGCAGAAACAGGTTGCTAGCTGTAGGTGTACAGCACAAAGTCCTGCACTGGAGTACAACCTACCTGGAATGGATTCACACACTCAATACAGAAGGTCATACCAGGCATGCTCCTACACTTAGAGAAATGAAGCCCATGTCTGACAAAAAAATACAGACGGTCATACTGGGCATGCTTCATCACTTAGAGAAATTAAGCTTATTTCTGACAACAACAGTGGACTATACAAATCTGTCAGTCGCAGATGTCTGTGCAGACACACCACATTGTACACCATTCATGCCTTGCACACACATTGGATAGGAATACTCACACATATTCAAGGCCAACACACTATGATAGGTCAAACATACACACACACAGATGTGGGGAAGGGACAGGCAGACAGTGACAAAGAGATTGCCATCATGAGGCCTGTCCCACACACAAAATATCCAGTTGGCCAATATCACATTATGTGCTGATGTTAATCATTGTAGACATTTGCTTTTGGTAGCCCTCAGCCCTATAGTGTCTGTGGTGCTTCTGATAACTGTGTAACATGATAGTAAAAATTCAGTATTTATCTAGCATTTGTATACCCAATCCTGTCAAATGTAAAGTTGTGTGTGACTGAGTGTTATGTGTGTGTTTCCAGAGGAATGGTTTATGGCCCATTTACACACACTGCACTTTCCATAGCCCATGTTAGCACTCATGCTGATGTCAGTCACCTTGAAATAACCCTCTGGCCAATTCTCATCCCCATAATCTCTGTGGTATGTGCAATACTGTGAAATTGTATGTGTGTGTGTGTGTGTGTGTGTGTGTGTGTGTTTGTGTGTGGTGTGTGTGTGTAGATATTAATGATTTTGAGGCTGTTCACAGTCACTACACCTCCCACTGCCCTACTTTAGCAAGCCTGCTGATGTCAGTCACCTTGATATACCGCTTTGGAGAAAAGTCAGCCCTATAAGTTCTGTGGTGCTTGCGATAACTGTATAATGCTATAGTGCAACATACTTGTTAGGAAGGAGTTCTAATCGCAGCCATAGCAACTGTAAAACTCTGTGTTTATGTGTGTGTGTGTGTGTGTGTGTGTGTGTGTGTGTGTGTGTGTGTGTGTGTGGAGATTAATGATTCTGAAGCCATTCACAGTCACTACATCTCCCATTGCCCTACATTAGCAACCATGCTGATGCCAGTCATCTTGAATTACCCCTTTGGATAAGGGTCAGCCCTATAAGCTCCATGGTGCATGCAGTAACTGTGTAATGCTATAGTGTAACATACTAGTTAGGTAGAAGTTGTAATCCCAGACATGGCAACTGTGAAACTTACTGTGTGTGTGTAGAGATTAATGACTTTGAGGCCATTCACAGTCACTACACCTCCCATTGCCTTACTTTAGCAAGCCTGCTGTCAGTCACCTTGAAATACCCCTTTGGACAAGAACCACGCCTCTAAGCTCTGTGGTGCATGTGATAACTGTGTAATGCTATAGTGCAACATACTAGTTAGGTAGGAGTTCAAATGCCAGACATGGCAACTGTGAAATTCTCTGTGTAGAGATTAATGATTTTGAGACCATTCACAGTCACTACACCTCCCATTGCCCTACTTTAGCAAGCCTGCTGTTGTCAGTCACCTTGAAATACCCCTGTGGACAAGGTCTATCCCTATAAGCTCCGTGGTGCATGCCATAAATGCGGAACAATGTAGTAGCAGTAACTACACAGGTATGGGTTTGAATCTCATCTGTGGCAAGTGTTTGTGTGTGTATCTCAAAGTTCTTGGCCCCATTTACACATAGTACACATCTCAGACCCTGACTTTAGCAGTCCTGCAGATATTATCCCCCTTACATGTACCTGTTGCCAACCCTAAACAATTTCAGGTCATTGGTCCATGTGGTAAATGCGTAACATAATCCTCCGTAAAGATTGTTAGGTAGAGGTTTGAACCTCACCCCTGGCAAATGTAAATGCGTGTTTAGGGTAAAATTATTTTTGGACCTCTCACCCACTACATCACCCAATGCTAGTATTTACAAGGGCTGGTGATGTTCCTCACCTTAGAAGTACCTTTGAACAACATCCATCCTATAAGCTCCGTGGCACATGCAATAAATGCGGTACACTGTAGTAGCAATACATAGCTAGGTAGGGGTTTGAATATCAGCACTGGCAAGTGTGTGTGTGTGTGTGTGTGTGTGTGTGTGTGTGTGTGTGTGTGTGTGTGTGTGAACAGTATCCTGTGTGGAGGTTGCTGTGATTGTGTAATAACAGGATGCATTGTGGGGTGAGTTTTGCTAAATTATTATATTGAGGACCTACTATATGTCACAATGTCCACCTTACAAGGACAACAGATGTCAAACACCAGAGAGGCTGGTGTAGACAATCCATAGCCCTGCATGTGACATTATGGATTGGTGAACAATATAGGCAACCCTTGTTTTACTCAGAGAACACTCTCCACCCATGTGTCATACACAAGCACACTTGGCTAGGCAACAACCACTATAGTGGTAGTTTCCTGCATATTGCCTCACAGATAGTAGCCATGGTGTGATTGTTCGTAGGTTCAAAGATAGGTACTAGGCTATTGGCCGTAGGGCCTATGTAAGCCTCGCCAACACGGTTCCCTGGCTTACGCCACCCAAGAAAGTTATTTTCCTGTGCCACTGTCGAGCAGAGACACAGAAGTGATCCCCGGGGTGTATTTCCTATTTCCCATCCACTCATCAAGATTTTTCTTGAAGAGTGCTAATGAAGAACTTTGCTTGACATAGATAGGTAGCCTGTTCCAGAGTATGGGACCTCTCTTGGACAGGAATCTATCCCTCCAGCATGTCCTGTTTATTGTGGTGACAAGGTTTAGGTCTCTAGAGCATGTAGCTCAGAGGGATTGGCATTTCTTTAGGTGAAGCATGTCCAACAGCTGTGGGTTTGACATAGCCTTATATGTTAGACATAGATCAACTCCGAGTAGGCGATATGTTATGGAGTAAAGCTGGAGTTTTTTGAGACGGTCAGTGTAGGGCCTTAGTTTGAGGCCAGTAATCCTCTTTGTGAAGTACTTCTGTGGCCTTTCCAGCTGCTGCAGATGTCTTGTGAGATACATTCCAAATGGGGCGCTGTACTCTATAATGGGTCTAATGAGTGTCGAGTAGAGAGGAACAATGACCTCCTTTTTCCTGTTTTTTCTTTATCTTTGTAGTGGACTACATGCCTGTTGACGATAACAGTGCCACTGATATCAGTAAGTACTGCGATGTGTTACATCTCCTGACTGAGTGTGTGTTATCCAGCAAGCAAAAGGAGACAGCACACTGTTCCATCCCTACAGTAAGCAAATAAATGCTTACAGTGGTCCTTTTACTATGTTCCCCACTGGATGCCTGCAACAACTGTAGAGTCTGTAAATGTAACCCACAAAGGGAATACCATGGCTTATATGCATGCCCTGCATGGACAGATGCCACTAACTCCAATGAATACCTGTATCATGCTGTCAATGTAGGTGCAAGCATGACCTCAGTTCCATAGCCAGGTCTCCCCAATGAGGTCAGGAATGCTACATCAGAAGATAACAATCTGTACACACATGCCCCAGAGACCTCAAGTATACTTCCACACATCAAAGAACATGCATGTGGGACATATGCACAACCCAGACACTGTCCATGTTATGGAATATAGATCATGTACATGGGAAGCAGTGCACATCACTGGCCACCCACAATAGTAACCCAGATGAGTGCATGGTGAATACAATACCCACTTGTGGGGACCACTCCAGGGACTACACCCCTGAGTCGCACTGGAGACCATTGTCATGTGGCCTGATGTAAAGGTATTCCCTTTGCCTAGCCTTGTACAGCCATCAGGCCCATACACCTACTACACACCTGTGAAGTAATGAACCTATGCATCTCAGTACTGACAGGTGTGTGTGTGTGTGTGTGTGTGTGTGTGTGTGTGTGTGTGTGTGTGTGTGTGTGTGTGTGTGTGTGTGTGTGTGTGTGTGTGTGTGGAGATTAATGATGCAAAGCCAATCACAGTCACTACACCTCCCATTGCCCTACTTTAGCAAGACTGCTGATGTCATTCACCTTTAAATAACCCTTTGGCCATGCATCAGGCAGATAAGCTTTGTGGTACTTGTGATAACTGCGTAATACAGTAATGTAGCAAACTTCTTAGGTAGAAGTTCTAATCTTGATCTTGCCAACTGTGATAATGTGTGTGTTTCCCTGAGTGTGTGTGTGTGTGTGTGTGTGTGTGTGTGTGTGTGTGTGTGTGTGTGTGTGTGTGTGTGTGTGTGTGTCTCCAGTGATACCTGCTTTTGTGGACATTCACACATACTACACTTCCCTTATCCTCCTCTAGCACTGTTGCTGATCTCACTCACCTTCAAAGATACCTTTGGACAGTTTTCCAACATGTAAGTTCCACGGCATGTGCAATAACTGCATGGCACTATAATAGCACTACATAGTCAGGTAGGGGTTTGAAACTCAATACTGGTAAGTGTGTGTTTGTGTGTGTGTCATCAGTATTCTGTATGGGGGTTGAGGTGATTGTGTATGAGAGGATCCATTGCAGTGTGGGTTTTGCTACATCATTATATTGAGGACCTATATGTCCCATTGTCCACATTACAAGGCAACACTGTAGAGGTTGTTGTAGACAATCCTCAGCCATAAATGTGTGCAGCCATGTGCAATTACTATGTGACAGTATGGATTAGTAAACAATATAGGAAACTGTTATCACACCCAGATACCACTCTCCACCCATGGATCATACACAAACATGCCTGGCTCTTATTCTCTGACACCCTTCCTTTCTTACTTTCTCTCTCTCTCTCTCTCTCTCTCTCTTTCTCTATCTATCTATCTATCTATTTCTCTCTCCCTCTCTGGTGGATGTGGAAAAGTACATCTGTTTTGCATAGGCAGCAGCTTGAGTTTTGTAAGGAATGCTTATGATCAACTGATGGCCTGTGCATGAATTGCACTCCCCCACATGCTAATTGCATGCGGAACAACTGTGATATCATTCCTATAGCCAATTTCATGAAAACACACTCCTATAACTAAGCACTTCATGTGGGTGTTGACCCTTTTCCTTCATTGTGAGCAGGACGTCATGTGGGTGTTTGACAAACAGCATCACAGAGGGTAGTCGGAAATACCTCTTACAAAACGCACTGTGGAGGCAGGCCAAAAACAGGAGGGGGATGTTCCAGACATGGGGACAGAATGTAAGTATTGCTGTTCTACATTTGAAGTAATGTTGGCTTAACAGGGTTTGTGTGGATATGGGTGTTCTACATGATTTAAAGTCTGGCATGACAGTGTTATGTGGGTGAGGAAACTCTCAGCTGTAGGGCTATCTGCAGACTGTCCAGAGTTTAGAGTCTTACATGTGTTGTATTACTCACACATTTCCTATCTTTAGATATGCAGTATCATACTCTGGTGATTGCAGTCAGTACATGGTGACATCCATGTGAGTTACTAACTTCATATCCCTCAGAAGAGATATGTCAAACCAAACCCTGTTACACCAGGAAATTTCTCAGTATTATCACAGCAATATGGCATTATTGGCCCTGTGTTTGTACCTCCATACCCCAAGTCTGTCACCCTTTGTCCATATGTCATGCAGTAAGAGGTGCATATGTACAGTACATCATTATTTACTGACATCATACCTGAAAACAAGCCACTGAGATATCAGACTGCTATACATGTTATGTATAGTAGGCCTAATATTTGAGGACAAAACCTGGACATTCTGTTGTAGTGTGTACAGTAGTGAGGTCTGTGTACTTATGGTGATTGTTGACAGATTGTATATTGTGAATATGTTACTTGCCCTGTGTACAGACTGTGGTATATGTCATTTTTCTTGGTCCTGTTCTATCTGATGTTGCATGCTGCTCCAGTTTATCGTACCCTATCAGCGTACATGTTTTAGGGCCAGACTGACAGATGTCCCATACCACAGTCATGCATCAGACTACACTGTGAATTGGCCCAGTACATGTAGGTTTACTGAGTGAGTGGCTGATATGAGGGTGGCTTTGTTCACACAGTCCATATACTGTAATATTACTTAGGCTTCCCATAATGTGACTGTGACAGTGTTCAGATTGGTTGTGGGTATGCACTTTCACACTGGTGTCTGTTACTCCGAGCTGTTACATGCCTATAGTGCCTGCTATATTTGCAACTACAAGTGTATTCCTCCATAAGAAACCTGAATCAGTGTTGTGGCAGTCTGCCTGCAGTTTGAACAATGCTTTGTGACATACCTAGCAGCTCAGTGTATTTACCTAATGTGATATTATGTCCAGATATTTGTCAGATGTACTGTTGTTTGGCCACTATAACTGTTGTGTATTTCTGACAAAGCAGTGGGATGCTGTAAAGATGTATGTCACTAACTAGTGTGAAGTATGTGGGCTTGGGACCTTTGCTCCTATGGTTAATATGTGTTAGGACAGGCAGGAGTGTGTGAATGCATCGACTATGTGAGCTTATATATTCAAGTATTTTTGTGGTATCCCCATTTACATGGCTGTAAACATCCACTTTGTCAGACTTGGTCCACACGTCTTGCACTAAGGAGTTCTGTGTATACCTCTGCACTGACCAGATTGTGTCTGACTTTCCACGTTTATTGGTCATATCTCAGCTGTATTCCACAGGATCATTAGTGTGATTTGTGTGTCACTTTTCTATGATGATCTTATGATGTCTGTCAATAATGGATGGCGTACATGTCAGCATCAGAAGTGACTTCCCACACAACATGTCTGTTAACACAACCCCTGTTACTGTAGCAACATTCTACATTTATACCTGCAATACTTCATGACATCCTCTTGCACTAAGAGATTGTGACTTATGGTGCTAAGGTATGACTCCACTACATGTTATGGGCATATGTTTTATTAATATATATATATATATATATATATATATATATATATATATATATATATATATATATATATATATATATATATCCTTATGTGTAAACATGAGTGTTGTATATACCTTGCCAGATATATCCCACCATATTTATCTGATAATTGTATATTTAGGTATAACAACATACTGATTCAACACTAATTACACTAACAAGTACTACACAACTGTAGAAGTCAAAGCAGTTGTTCACTACTATTCAGTATGTGTACTGACAGATATATTGGGAAAAAAATGATTTTCACAGCTGTAATAGATTAGTAATTAATTGCTCTGACTATAGTGTAGAGGGTCCTGGGTTCAAGAACTGTAAGGGCTGTTTATTTTGTCACTAGGCAGAACAAGGACTGTTGGATACAGAGTAGTTAAGGCAGTTTTGAGCAGCTTTAAGCAGGCTTGTATGGGTTTGCCCGAAGGTAAGCGCTGCTAACATATGGTTAAATGAAAAGATGCTGACACCATGTAGGCTTCGCTTACAAGTGCACAAATCTGCTTAGTATTTATATTTAAGCAATGCTTACACCTGCTAAGCATGGCTCAGCCCTGGTAACCAGTGATCATATTCCAGTCTGATGAAATAGCACAGTAATTACATCTTTAATATGTGCATTTAATTCCATGTACATAACATGCTTCTATGTGCTGTCATTACAGTCAATGGGGTGTGTGTATACTGTCTGGGTCATCTGAGTATATATGGCTAGTACAACAATCTTTTACATTTGCATGTGTTTCATACATGGGTAGTGTCCCAGGTTATATGTAGTCAGCCTTGCATGTATTGTATCATTACGTAACTACTGCTAACAGTGCTTTCCCAAGAAAGAATAGATTGCAGATTGTAGTACTGGAACCATACACCCCTGCATGCAAAGCTGGATTCCGAGTACTGACTATTGTTTTCTTGGTGTGTGAGCTGTGTGTTATTAAGTACTTGCTACTGGATGTTGATCTGATAAGTGTATATTAACTGTAGACTACTATGTGCATAGGACATGTCATTGAGGGCTGCCGTCATGTAGTAATGACATACCTATCAGTGTCAAACGTCTATCTGTCAAAGCATTCATCCTAATGCATAACCTGTTGGCTAGCTGATTTCCGCCTGTCCTCTGTATAGATGTGCAGATGTCAGGTGTCCATCTTGGCTACTTACAGGCAAATTATGCTTCACTGACACTGATATGTGTACCCAGCTCTGTTATGAATGCCACAGCTAGGAAACCCCACCCTGTATGCACCACATGCCATGGATACCTCAACTAGATTACCACAGTCAACAGAACATGATTGGGTACAGGTCTCCAACCCAGATACTGGCCATGTTATGTAATATATGTTGCATACATTTCAATTGGAGCACCTCCCTGGACCTCTGCATGAGACAACCAGATGATTGGATGTTGCATTTAACTGTCACCCTGAGGATCACTCATGTGTCATCAGTTGATAGATGGCCTTCTGAAAAATGTCAAATGGCATGATACCACTGTACCCACATCCTTACTCTTCTCATCTCTCCATGGACAATATCCTGGTACACACCTAGGGAGGGACACCTGCACCTATGGACCCCAGTACTAACAAATGTGTCAGTGTGCATTGCTGAGAATAACAGTGTCTGTGTGTTTGCAAACTTGTTGTTGATAATACCCTGGGGGCTTTTTCACACACTACACCCCCCATTACCATAGTTAGAAATGGTTGCTGCTGTAATGGAAATTAAATGCACCTTGTTACACTCTTCACCCTATGGGCTACCTGGAGCTTGCAGTACCAGCCCAACACTGTTGTACAACTGGGTAGATAGGCATGGGTTACCTTCTGAGTCCTGGGAAGTGTCTGTATGTGTGCAAGTGTGTATATTTGTAGGATGCATCATTCTGAGGCCACATACTCTAAATACAATACATCTGGCCATACAGTATAAGGGATAGTGATGTTGCTGACATTATGAGAGCCATGACAAACCATCACCCTACTATCCCTGTGGCATGTGCAATAAATGCATATCCCTTTAGTAGCACTGATGAGATAGACAAGGGGTTGTATTGCAGTCCTGGCCAGTGTGTGATTGTGGGTATGTCAGAGTATTATCATGGGTTTCAATGAGTAAAATATCCAATGTGGGATGTGAGTGCTGGGTATACTGTCTTTACACAATGGTACCCCCAGTATATGTCCCAAGGTCCACTGTATGAGGATCACTGTCACCATCAACCATACAGGTAACTGATTACACTATCAAGCTCCATGATTCATGTGCTGTGTGCAAATTATCTGTAACAGAATGGACTCACTGACAAGGTAGTTAGCACTGATAAACCCAGGTCTCTCAGATGTGTCTATGACTGTTATGTGCTTGTCAATGTGTATATGACAGTATGTTATACTATGTCTTGTTCATTAACAGCCAGTACATCCTCCATTAACATACTTTACAAGGCCTGATGATGATCCTCACTTAACAAGAAACTCAGGAGACACCTCATCCTAAAAGCTGTATGGTGTGTGCAATCAAGTCCAAACACATTAGTAGCAATAAGTACCTAGGAAGGGCTTCTTTTGTCAGTGTTGCCAAGTAAGTGTGTTTGTGCATGTGAAGGGATCTACTTCAATTTGCAGAAAATACATGTCCCAGGAGGTCATCTGTCTGAGAACTGACTGGCAAATGATAACATTTCAAAGGAATCATCTCATGGAAATTCATTCCATCAAACCTATTAGTAGATGTGTAAATGAACTCTCTTCCCTACTGTACAGCTGTACAGTGATACCGGAACTGGTATATATAGTTGGTTGTCGATGTTGTGGACACAGCCACCCTCAGTGGGGTTGTTGTGTGTATCCCCTCACTTAGTCTGCTGTAATACCTTACAGTTTATGTTAACAGGTTAAGTAGTTGTCAATCACATTATGTGCAGCTCTACACCACCCCACAACCTCCAAAGTAGAGGGATGCGCCACCCACACCAGCACACCTATGTTTACAAACTCCAGGATCGCATTACATTGGGGAAGGGGCCATATATCCTGCCAGTACCATCCTCTATGACATTAAACTAGCAGACTGATTATTTACTGATGTGATGTTTTGCCTGTTTTGTCTTGGTGGAATTACATAGGCTAAAATGGGTTCACTGCAAAATTAAGTACATCCATGTGTACAGTATTCTCTGTGTATTGCATCAATACCAAAGCCTCTGTGCGTCTGTTATATACAAACACATGGTGTGTGCCACCCAGTACACTTACCATTGTCCACTGTAGAAGGGCTGCTGACATCAGCCACCATGCACTCACCTGTATACACCCCTCAGACCTTTCAGCCATGTGGCCCATGTAGTAACTGTTATACAGACCTGTTACTTGTGTTCAGCTTTACCCAAGATATGACACAGTCACTGTGTCACCACAGTGCCATACCCCTTGTAGGAAACAACAGCAGACCAACATCCTGCTGACACATAGACACCTACAACACAAACTGAATACATTATGGAGACCACAATCAGTCAGTGTTAATAACAGCTATAATGCATCATGGCTAGACAGCTACACATCCTGACATGTAAGCATTAAACTTTCCTGCTGATAATATGTTACACAGCATTACATTGCTACACCTTAGTACATTCATAATGTGCATCAGAACCATATTAGCCTGTCCCTGCATCGATGGTATGGATGACAGGGATGTGGCACAGCTATCATCCTATGCACAGGGTACGTTGTGGGTTTGCCAGAAACCTAGGCTGAGCCGTTTGGTTGACATCATGTGTGTGTGTTAGGGGGCTGTGCAAGTGTGGTGTGTGTAGGTATGGAGGTGCCCTAGCTGTGTTGGTGATATGTGTGTGTGTGTGTGTGTGTGTGTGTGTGTGTGTGTGTGTGTGTGCACAGAGTTCTGCCATGTAGCTACCCTATATAGGGGTTTATTGGACAGATGCAGACTGTACATGACAGGGTGCACAGTTTACCGTCTCTGGCCATGGACAGAAGAACTATGCCTGCCAGGGGTTCCATGTGCACTACCAGATACAAGGCCAGATATGATACTCTTCCCTAATGATGACAAATGTCTGCTGGATCCGGTCCCTGTTGGGACAGGCCAGGGACACTTGCACATGGCCTGCTGTGCTGTGGTGTGGACAGCATCCCCCTTGCAGTGCTGGTGCTGGTACTGCCACTACGGGAGCTGTTGTGACTTGTTGCATGTCCACGTAGACTTCCATCTGTTGTTGTTGCTGACCTATGTCCACGTGGCTGTCACCATGCTCCCATCATATGCTCGAGCAGAGACATTGCATGGTCAAAGATTCCCACCATCTCACCCGAACATCTATCCAGGACCTCTGCAAAGTAATGGTAGGCATCTGCAAGATCACAGATGTTGTCAATAACAGCAGAATGAGTAGCCCTCTGGAGCATCAGACTCTGTCTGGTATAAAGTTCCATACATGCCTGTGCCTCCATGATGGCCCGAAACATGCATCTGGTGACACCTGCTGTGGCACTTCTGCCAGGGGCATGATGGCCAGCACCCCTCCTATGAACACCCCTGTACATTTCCCTGTGTGGTGACCTCACCGGTCATCCAGCTATGGCTGCTGTGTACAGACACACTTGCTATGGTCACCACACTGTCATGTCCCATGCCACCACCGCCAACTGTCCCTCATCTATGGCCACTGGTGACGGGGTATGTATAGGCAATGTGACTGTGTGCAGTGATGGGGTGGATAACAGTGAGATGTCAAGCGATGGCACAGCTTCAGCCCCTGACAACCCCACCTGTGCCTCACCATACCTATCATTAGTGTCAGAGTCTGTATGGACCCTAACATCAGTTTGCCTGCAGGAGAGTCCCTGACCCACTTCGCCACCTGTGAGGGGAAAACAAAAAATGTACTTTAAGACTTTTACATCATTGCTTACCTCTACACACATGTGTGCATACACACACACAGATACGCAAACACACACACACACACTTACAGGTGAGGTGGCACAAAGATATTACACAGACCTCTCATTACCCAACTGTCAACATGCATGACATATGGCATTCAACTACATGTACTGCAGCTATACTCAATCCCTGTTACTAACATTATACATCTCTGTGATGCATGAATTATGTTAGTAGGTGATGCCCCTTCCCCTGGAACACACTACACTCATGTACACAGTATTGCTGTGTACCTGTTCAGCACACTGGTATGTACTGTGCACCATACTTCACAAGTGTACACACCATTGCTGAATGTATATATGTGTGGCAGTTATGTTTGCTCTGTTGCTCACAGCCCCTATGTGTTTGTCTGACACACACCTGGGATGATATGAGGACAGATGTCAATAATGAATGCCTGACATCTGATTTGCAGATCTCATCATCAGCAGTGCATGTATGAGCAATAAAATCCAATTACACTGACAACCTTCAAAGCTTACTGTGGGTATGAGGAGTGTACACACTCTTACTGATATGCCATGGGGCCACAATACTGCATATGTTAACATTACACACACCTGATATGTGACATATGACCTGTGCAATCAAATGCAGTATCAAACAAATGTGTTAGTTGTGCAGATGCTGACTGATGTGCATACAATATGGGAGTTGCATATGTGTGCACACTCTTAACATGATGGCTTGTTGCAGCACCTGTTAAGTGAACTACAGCAGTCACTATTCCTGGAAGGGGTATACTAGCATGGCCCATCTTCACTTGCCATTATTTGGTCACTCCTCCCTACAAATGTCCCTCAACTCTGCCAGACTGCAAGGTCAGCTCATGTGCACAGTCCTTGGAGGTCACACAGTGTCTTCACTATTGCTGTTGAGTCAGGGTTATGTCTGGCACAATGCATGACCTTGATTGTGTTCAGATGCAGCCATTCTTAGCGAGCTTTAGATGTATGCTTCAGTTCACTGTTGTGTTTTAGGATGAAACCCCTCCCCATCCTCAACCTTTTTGCAGATGCTTGACAACTATGGGCCACACATGAGTGTCATTTTGCAGTGGCCCAAATTCAGAACACCATGTCTACTGGCCTAGTTCCTGCTAATGAACAGCAAATCTAAAGGTGTACACTGGCACCAGCAAGGAACAGATGGGGATGGTGGGCCTGAGGTGGAGTGAGGTGTTGCTTGTGCAGCACATGTATCTTTATTAATACTGTCTGTAGATTTCAGCCTTGGTCTCGGTACACCATTACACATTGCAACACATGCCTTTGGGAGACTTGATGTTATGCATATGCTACCTGTAGAGAGCCCTGGATAATGTCTCCTGTGGAACAACTCTTCCTCTTCCATCTGATTACCCTAACCCATAGGCCACACTTATGCAGAGTCCAGGTAATTGTCGACACAGTTACTGCACAGGCAGCACTTGCTATACATTCCTGAAAGTCCCTCAGTGTTGCTGCATGTTTCTGGGCAGCCTCCATGACCAGTTTGCAACATGTGTTGTTATCTGTCTTGGATGGGCATCTGTTTATTTTCTACATTAATGTTGTCCCATACTTCATCGTCACATACATGCTTGTCTGTACTGTTTGCCATGGTATATGCAATGGTGAGGTAAGGCTACATCTCCCACTCCCGAGTGCTGCCTTTTGGATATGGGATCCATTCCATAGTTTGTAAGATGTGTGCAAGCTATGGCTGCCTCTGTTGCAGGTGAATGGGCAAATGTCATGGACATACTTCTTGGACAGCTGACCATTACTTGGTGGGACAGTGAGGACCTGTACTTGATGGAAGGTGCGTACTCAAGAAGAGTGAATGTTGTCAGTACCTCAAGAGCTGCTTCCACAATATGTTATTTGTAGTGTGTGCACACATATGCTTCCAGTGTTTGTTAAGGTATGTATTCCCCATATTTCTTGTCCTAACATAGGATTCCATATTACACATTCATTGCTCATGTTAGGTTCACATTACAGGTTGTAAAAGTTGTGGAATGTGGTATTGTGATATGCCATTGTGTAGATCTGTAACAGTTACCATTGTAATAGTGGTATAGACACTGTTGTAGCCACTGTATAAGGGTAATGTTTCTGATATGTCCCTACTGTAGGCCATTTGTCCCACCATTATGTGCATCTCTGTCCACACATCCTGCAGTGACAGGTTGTTAGGTGTACTGCAGGATCTTAAATACTCTTTAGATATGCCACAATGGTGACCACTGTGATGCAGTGCAGTTAACAGCAACAATAAGTGAACATGTACAGCATATATTATGGCTAGGTGTGTTAAATGTGTGCAAGGCAAATACCATGGCCATAACATAGCCAGTGTATTGGCAAACCTTAACAAAAGACCTCCATACTCACCAGCTACAGACTGTTGCCCCAGAGGTATTTCAAAAGGACCTACATAGTTGTGTGAGAGATGTGATGTCAGTAGCCACACCTGTGGCATCGGTACAGGGTGGGAGCAGCATTTTAGTACATCAAAAGTACAAACCCACAATACTACAGATTATGCAAATCTCTTCATTACTACACTGCAGCAACAGACTATGTTATCTGACATATGCATGAAGATACTTTACAGATGAAGATGGATAACCAACAGTAGTCTACTAATGTGCCCTGGGGCCTTACCTACATGCTCCTTGTCCATTGTGTGGGTAGCACCCACCTCCACAATGCTATCATCAGGTTCTTGACTTGGCTGGCAGGCAGGTGCCCCAAGGCTGGTGAGGAGCTCCTCAGTGTGTGTCAAGTGTGTGTCACTGGGGGCGTGATGGCATGATCCCCACCCATGGCTAGCTGGTCCCTCCTAACTGCAGCAGCACGCTGACTTGCATGGCGGATGAGGTTAGTGCAACAATGTCGCACCTGCTCATAACTGCAGTTATGCATCCCGACATAGTTTACCCTGTGGACAAGCTCATTGCACAGGGCAGTCCTCTCCTACAGATCATGGGCCATATGCCAAAAGAAGGTTCTGTGATGATGCATGAGGTAGTTGATAAGTATTTCATTCTTCTGTGGAGTAAAAGCAGGGAGACGCTCTCTTGACAAGGTACCCGGAAAACATAAACAGGAAAAAAAGGTCTGAGGACCTCATACTGCAAGGATATAAAAGTTGTTAATTGACCCCCCCCCCATCATATCTTCAACAATAATCTGAACACACACACACACACATCAATGGGTATGTTTACACCAAACCTACTGTTGGGACATATATCCTTTTGTGCAAAAAATATTGAAATGTGTTTCTATTAATGTTCCATTTTGAAAAACTATCATTGTTGGCCTGTTGCTAACAATGTAACCTGCATGCTATTCTAATGGCCATTGTGGTTTCATATATGCATGTTCTGTTTGCTATGCAACTGTTCCAAATCTGGTGTTTTGGGTTAATGGGAATATCTGTGCATGCTGTTATAACTAATCCTGGATTATGTTGACTATTACTACCCACATATGCTCTAAGACTGCAACACAATAGCATGTTTGCGAAGACTGTTCCCAGCAGAACCACCTCTCCCACCTCATCTGGCCGTAGCACCAGGCCACAGCATGTCTGGGACCCAACCCGGGACCTCCTCAACTGCTGGTCCTGTACTACCTTCAGGTGGAACCACCTCAGGGGACGGTGCTTGCACCCCCAGGGAGTGCACACAGACAGACTCCTATAACCTGAAGTCAGGTCCAGGGTCTAGTGCATAGGGAGCTCTGCAGAGTATTGGGGGATCTTTTACACCAGCTTGAGTCCCTCGTGACACAATTAGAGGTTCAGCCTGCCCCTCTTGCTCAGCCCCCAGCACAGCTACCTTCTGGTCCATGAAGGTGCAGTGGTGAGTACCCATGGGCGGGGACCTCAGTCCCACTGTTTCCATTTGCGGGCTCATGGGCTTCCAATTTACCAACACTCCTCCCCATCCAAGGTGTTTACCCACTGCATGTGTCATATACTGCCACTGTATGCTGTCTTGTCTGTCTTCCCATCCAACCTACCTCCCCAAATATACATACAATCCTTCCCCGACATCCCACTCTCACCTTAAAAAAGGGCAATCTGTTCCCAACACATACTTCACAGCATACATAACTGTCCATTTCACACCTGCTTACAGGTGCCTTAATCATTCTGTATCCAACAGCCTTTGTTCTGGCCAGCAAATAAATTATCAGCCCTTACAAGTGTGTAACCCAGGACCCTGCACACCATAGCCACATCAATTTACCAGTAAGCCATCTGAGCTGCAGATATGTGTGATGTTTTCTCAAACATATCATGTAGCACAGTAGGGAAAATGTATATATATATATATATATATATATATATATATATATATATATATATATATATATACACACACACACACACACACACACACAAATATATATATGTGTGTGTGTATGTGTGTGTGTGTGTATGTGTGTGTGTGTGTTTGTATATATATAGACATAAATATATATATATATATATATATATATATATATATATATATATATATATATATATATATATATGTATTGCATTCAGACATCGGGTCCACACTCTGAACCTCCTTCCTCCACTGCTGCACTGTTCTGCCTTGCTACAAAACAGAGCATCACATGTGGACACAGCCAACATTAGGGGGATATATATATGGACAGATCGTAGATAAGCCTATTACAAACCTATGAAGTTTGTGCATGATACATTTCCAATCACTATGACTGTTCAGAAGGTGGTGAGGTCTGAAACTCATCTGTCTATCATGACTTCATTACTTCCACCTTCAGCTATTTGCCAGACTAATATACATGTTTGGAGGAACAGAACAAGCACTATGATGGCTTACATCTTGTCATTCTGCGCAGATCTGCACAGTTGACAGGTATGGCCCACTGCCCACAGGACCAAATGATATGTCCATAGTTGTTGTTCAGCAGGACATCATTACAGCAACAAGAATTGATGGCACATATAAATCTTTCAACATCATCTATCCCATTATTACAGGCCAAGTACTACATTCTATTACATGCATACATGTTTCACATACCTGTTTTATTATTGTGCTCTCTTTTGTGTATTGGATATTTTCGTTGTTTTTTTTTTTTTTTTTTTTTTTTTTGTAGTATTTTTTTAGTGTTATTGTTTTTCTGTCTCTCTCTCTCTCTCTCTCTCTCTCTCTCTCTCCACTACAGGGATCAAGCTGGTTTGAAGAGACTACAGTATGGCTTTTGTAGGTGATGCTCATAATCAGGTGATGGCCTCTGCACCAGTTGGTATTCCTCACTTGCTAATTGCATCCAGCCAGCTGTGTAATACTTCCAATAGCCAATGTCATAGCAACCCACTACTATAAATGACTACATCATGTGGGCATTGTCCCTTTACCTTTCCTGTATGGAAGACATCCTTTCTGTGTGTGGACAGCAGTTTTACAGACAGCAGGTAGCAATACCACTTACAACAGGACTTGCAGACACAGGTCAACTACATGTTTGTATAAAGTTCTAGACCTATGGAGAGTGTGGGTATTGCTGTTATATGCATTGAATTCTGCTGGTTTTACAGGGTTTGTGTATACATGCTA
Source organism: Protopterus annectens (assembly GCF_019279795.1). NCBI lineage: Eukaryota > Metazoa > Chordata > Ceratodontiformes > Protopteridae > Protopterus > Protopterus annectens. The sequence continues at coordinate 1,609,574,593 of NC_056726.1, read as the reverse complement.
GTTTTGCATGGAATACAGTCTGTCTGCATAGCTCTCAACTATGGGCCTATTCACATGATAGCCAGAGGATTGGCTGTTATGTTTTGTCTGTTCACCACACAGGTCTTGTCTCTGACATATCAGTGGCATTCTCTCCATTGATTGCTATTGGTACATGGCAACATCCATTTGTGTTTCTGACTTCATATCCCTGATTAAGGGTATGTTGCAACCAGTCCTCTAACACCAGCAACTTTCACAGTATATAACAGCAATATTGCAAATATGGCCCTGTGTTCCAGCCTCTGTCCTCCACATATATACCAGGCTTTGTACCGATGTCATGCAGTAAGAGGTTGTTAGGTAATGGCCTATCATTATTTAGTGCTGGAATTCCTGCTATCATTCCAGTGATGTTCTGTGGTTGAGTACAAAATGTAATTGGAGGCTGCTGAACTACATCTGTAATTAAGTGTTGATTGGTTCTTATCTTCAAGGCAAGTGTTTTTTTACTGTTAAGCAAAACGAATCAACCACAAAGGGTAAAGTGCCTCGAGCAAAATGTAGTTTCAAAATCCAAATGATTTAATGATTTAATGATTGGTTGATGAAGTAACAGCAAAGGTATTTAAATGTAGAAATGGCTTAGCATTTTTAACAGTCTGATGAAGCATTCAAGAGAATGTGAAAGCGCTTACTGGATGTCTTATTGTTTTTGTTTTTTAGTTCAGTGTGTTTAATAAAAGGTCAAACTTCTTATTGTTGTGTTGTGCCTCAAGAAAAGCTTATTTGTGTTTTTTTTTACTGTTGTACTACTTGAAGGCCTTATCCTGGACAGCAAAGGATGTTATGTTTTTCAGATTACTGTATCAAATGTTTTGTTTGACAGTTGCATTAATCAGTTATTATGTATTTCAAACACCTGCTATAAGAAATGGCATAAACAATGGAAATAGTACACAAATAACCATTTCTATGTATGCAGACTTGCGTATGGTGTCATGTCCTTTGCATTGTGCATGGGTATATGTTCCATGCAATAATTCTCATTTGTAGGAAAGAATCAAACACTGGCCATTTTAAAAGGTGACAAATGTAGGAATAATTGTTGTTTGATATGCTGTGCACCCTCTATATATACTCTTCTTATACATATCTATAAGTAGTAATATATTTATATGTGTTTGTATGTGTACATATATATATATA
>NC_056726.1:1609565905-1609568405 GCF_019279795.1 Protopterus annectens | reverse complement strand
TGTAAGTGTTCAGATTTCTGAAAAATAGTATTGGAAATCAAGAACAATGAACCAAAAAAAATGTAGCTGGAAGTATTTTCAATAAAGTCAACATCTCAGAAATGTCAACTTTACTGAAAATACTATACTTCTGGTCAACAATAACACAACCTCTGGGATTCATCAAACATCTGTGCAAGAATAAGTTATTCTTGCAAAGAAGGGACTGTTCCTGTGCAGCACAGCAGCTCGCCATGCATATGCATGAAGGTGCCCTGCTGTGCTCTTAAACGGACATGGTTCTCTCACAATACGCAGTGTTCTCACAATACACACACTCCTTGCACTCCATAATTGCCGTATGGTAATGTAATGTCGACAAGAGTGTCAGTGGCATACCTCTCAACCTCTTAGAGTAAGAAATCTGGAGAAAGCCATGAAAAAACACAACTTGGAACAATCTTTAAGTATTGCTCATACAAACCTAGAAAGTTGATAGAATAACAACTTATGCATTAGCATGAATTTGCTGAAGGGTATGAAGTCTAAAACTCAAATGTCTGTCGGTATTTTCTAACTTAAATCTTTAATGATTTGTCATTAATTTGCCAGAAAGCCACAATGTGATAAAAAATGGACCAAAATATAAGGTTTAAATCTGGACATTCTGCACAATATCTGTACAGTTGAGAGGTTAGGTCCGCAGACACCAGTAACACTGAACCACACACGAAATCTGGGCAAAGCCATAAAAAAGGGACAAATAGTGACAAATGTGAGATATTGCTCTCACAAACTTATAAAGTTAATAGAATGACAGGCCTTGCATTAGCATGAAGTACCCAAAGGGTACGAAGTGTAATACTCAAATATCTGACATTATTTACTAATTGCAATCTTTAATGCTTTGCCACTAATCTGCCAGAAAGCCACAAGTGTATGACAAATGGACCATAAATATAAGGCAAAAATCTGGACATTTAAGTTTAATGTTTTTATTTTTGTTTCAGTCCAGAATAAAGTTTAAGGGTAGCTGCGCGGGTTTGCCCATCGCGTACCTATGCATAGCAGTGTTTAAACTTCAAAATAAGTTAATTAGAACTATACACAGTAAAAACAGTGAAACTAGAGTAGCATAGTGATTAGAGTTCACCTAATATGTAGCCAGGCATGGTTCAAGCCCCACAGCAGTCCAAATATTTTCATATGTAAAACATAACTAAAATGTATTTTTCATAAGTAAGCAGTGAATATTATTATGTATATGCTAACCAGGGTAGTGGAGCAGTCCTAAATGTAAGGTGTCAATAAAATTTAAAGTTTAAGCAAGATTTAGCATAGCTAAGTGGATTTACACACTGGTAAGCAGAGCTAAGCATCTACCCCTTTAAGCAATAGTTATCTTAGCTAAGCAGGTTTGCCTGGTACTTAGCTTAGCTCAGGAGTTTCAAAACTGTCTTATCACTGTAAATGGCAGGAAATTGGCCCTATTTAAACCACACAGGTGGGAATACAGCTCATGACCAGTTGTAGCTCCCCCTGTAGGCATTATGGCAGGTGTCCATGAAGGTGTGTGCTTTTGGGTGCAGCGCTGGGGCATTCAGGAGTCCAGGGTCATGGTTGGACTCCTCATTAAAGACCATGACGATTGCTGCAGGACCAGTACCAGGGCTCCCAATACAAAGTAGAGGCCTGGGACCAACTTGTCAGAGATCTCACCACTGCCACTGGCATCCCTTGGACTAGTGAATAGGTCCAGCAACACTTTGCTGACTTGAAGTGGAGGAAGAGGGACCTTTTGGACCAGTTGGTCTATGATGCTTGGGTGAGGAATGCTCCAGCTGTGTGTATGTAATAATCAAAATAAGTGTTCTCCAAAGTCCAGCCTGTGTATGTGATGGATCGGTATGCATAAATGTTTTTTCTTATCTCCTGTACAGCTGCAGGTGAGAGGGCTATGAACTTGGAAGACCACGCCAGCAGGCTGCAAAAGCTTGGTTGTGATGATGGTGAGTAACAATTTAGCTGGTATGATGTAGGGCAAATAAATAAAACTTAGTAGAATGTCACCATGCAGTATTTAAAAATGGGTATGTTTTTTACTGACTGAAGAAGCCAGTAGGAGAGTAATACTGACATACAGGTCATATATCAATAAAAGTATAACTACCTGTCAATAAAAGTGAAAACCCCAGACTGGTTGTGTTTACTCTGGTATTGTATGACTGGAAAGTTTCATTCACTAAGATCTGATATCAGAATAGTAATGTTGTGCTAACCACTGCTTTCCACACTGTGCTATGTCAAAATGTATGTACAGGAGTGAATATAAACAAATGTTGTAATCACAAGGTCAGATTGTACAACCAAGAGAGAATTAGACAGAAAGCATTCAAGGAAGTGACAGCAGTTTCTCAATCGCTTGTTCTGTTGAAACACAAACTTGTTGTATTTTTAACAGAAAGAACCACTGTACTAATCCCGGGAGTGGTAGTAAGCTGTATTCATAATTTCAAGTAGG